>NC_090728.1:75915741-75938241 GCF_036898095.1 Palaemon carinicauda
AATGATTATATATATATATATATATATATATATATATATATATATATATATAAATATATATTCTTATAAAGCTGGTCTAGTGTAGAGTAAATACAGTAGTTTATTGAGGATTTTATTTATGTTTTTAAATGTGCATTAAAGAGAGGTTAGCCAGCTCTTAAGATGAATTCCTCTCGTGTAGATTTAAGTTTATTATGTAAATTACATAAGAATTTTATCGTTAATTTCATTGTATTCTTTATTAAAAGTCAGTATATTTAAATTTACGTTATTTCTAATAATTAACTTTCTATTTCACGTAATTTTGTTACGAAGTCTTACATTACCTGTTTGAGAGTGTTATTTGACTATACAAGATAGAAACAGGGGCTTATGTAATGTTGTTTTATATTTTTATGAGGTATTGCGTCATGTTTGTGAGAGAATACGCAAAATGCCATGTGCTTTGGAAAATTCTCGAAAAACCCATTGATAGGCATTATCTTTTTTTTTTTATTTCGGGACAAAGGGGAGGCAGAGCTAGAACTAGCTGACTTAGAGAGTTCGCCTCATGTTTTGTGGATACGTGTTCGAGAGGGCAATACTTGGTAACGCTGACGCCTTAGCCCAGCCCCCCGCTTCTAGAACTCGCTCTCCTGGATGTTTCTGGAAGTAGCTAAATTTTATATATAAGCCGACCCTATGGTTGCATAGATAGATAGAGAATTCCAGTCTTAAGTCATAGTCATCTTCCCCTCTCTCTTGCTCACCTCTCGTATGTAGCTTAGAGTATTGTTTTAAAAGTGTTCAGTGAAGTATCGAAGTTTTGGTGTGTTGGATTTTTGTAAACATAGTGAGTACTTGAAAAAATTCTCATAGCATTTTGTAAACGGCCTGGTAGGAAGGTGATAGTTACTTGTATTGTGATTTGGTTATCTATTTTCATTGTGTCAAACTTAAATATTGCATTCAGATTTAATTTCAAGTGAAACAAGTGATTGTATGATATTTCTTTTGTCTTAGTCTAAGGTTTATTCAGATTTAATATTTTCAAGTCAAGTGATCATATACTTTTCAGATCGTAACATTTCTATCTTAATCTAAGTTTTATTCAGACTTGATATTTCAAGTGATTAATTTTGTCTTCATATAAATTCTTTCAAAGTGTTGTAATTTATATAGAATTTATTTATTTTTGTAAAGATTGTATTATTTCAATAATTAGTATTTATTACTTCTCGCTCGTATCCTGTAAAGAACTGTAGTAAGTTTTTTTGAATAATTCTTAAGAATAAAAACCCTGTTTAGTTTTGAGTGTACTTAAGAGACCTGTGGATATTTAGTGTTTTATATATTGCTGTCAGGGAGTTATTTAACTGTCTCAGAGTTCGTGTATTAATATTTTTAAGTGTAACAGATTTAATGTAAAAGCAAACTGGTGAGTTTGGAATTCGAGAGTTGTTTAGCTTGCCAGCCGTAATATATATATATTCATATTATATGTTTAGTTCCTAGGTATGAGCCATCATATCATATATTTTTGGTTCCCAGACCTAGGAACCATCATTGTATAGTATATATATATATATATATATATATATATATATATATATATATATATATATTTATAAATGTACTTATATATATATCTATAATTTTGTATATATATATATATATATATATATATAATATATATATATATATATATATATTATGGTCCCTTGTCTGGGAACTAAAAATATAATATTATACATATTACTGCTGGCAAGCTATACAACCTCTCGAGTTCCAAACTCACCTGTTTGTGTTTTTACATAAAATCTGTTAAACTTGAAAATATCAATATCTGAAATCTGAGACAGTTATATAACTGCCAGACAGCAATATATAAAAACACTGTATATCCAAAGGTCTCTTAAGTACACTCAAAACAAAACTGGGTAATTATTATTAAGAACTATTTAAGACCACTTCTTAATTTGATTCATTAACAAGATATGAGCGAGTTTGAAATAAACACTGGTGATTGGAATAATACACTCTTTACAAAACTAAATTTATTTTTATAAAAATTACAACACTTTGAAAGAATTTACATAAAAAAAATAAATCACTCAAACCTCAGATTAAGGCAAAAAATTTTACGCTCTGAAAATTTTATAATCACTTGACTTGAAATATTAAATCTGTATAAAACCTTAGACTAAAACAAAAGAAATAATTACATTGAAAATTATATAATTATTGACTTGAAATATTAAATCTGAATAAAACCTTAGACTAAGACAAAGGAAATAATTACACTCATAAAAAAAAACTTACATATAGTAACTGATAAACTTACAAAAGTTACACAATGCGAACACTCACCACAACACAATAAAATTAAAATCACCTGTAACTTTTTCGTATCATTTCAACACATAATTTACGTTTTGGGACAGTATCACTTTGGAGAGGACACACTAAAGGTACTAGAGATAGAGTAAGGTATGCACTTTGGCTCTTTCACAAGACGGCCGTTTCTCTTCTGCCCCACGCATCCCCGGGGGCACTTATATATGAAGTAGCTATAAGATTCTAGGTCCGAGATCTGGAAGCTTGGTGGTTGGCCTAAAGGGAATAAGGATTGCCAAAGATTGCTCTCTCGGATGTGTACCGACGCAACAACGAGACGCTCTCTCTCAGCTAGCTCCGTCCACCCTTTGCCCTCGAAATAAATAAAAAGATAAGATCTAACATTAGGTCTTTCCAGAACCTTCCAAAACACCTGGCACACATAAGAATTGCCTATTTTCTCACAAATATTATTATACCCTATAAAAATATAAAACACATTTACATAAGCCCTTGTTCACATCTTGTATGGATCATATAACATCCTTAAAAGAATACATAAGACTTCGCAACAAAATACGTGAAATAAAAAGTTAATTCTTAAAAATAACATAGGTTTACATATACTGACTTGAATAAAGAATATGAATAAATTAACGACGAAAGTCTTACGAAATTCACATAACAAACATACCTACATGAGAGGTACTCATCTTAAAAGCTGTCTATTCACCTCTTCAATGTATATATGAATATATAAATAGAATACATTAATAAATTATTTACTTTACACTAGACCAGCTTTGTAAGAATATATGTATATATATATATATATATATATATATATATATATATATATATATATATATATATATAAACTGCATACTTACATCAACTTACACGGAACAACGAATCAACTCAGTTCGTTATGAAATTGCATCGCGGTGTGGAAAGTGAACCTTGTGGGTGAATGATTCTCTGTCGACTTCCATCTACATGACTTGGAGAAAGGACACTCCAGTTATACCCTATGTTTGTCTATAACTTTAGACGATGTAATGCCATGAGAATTGATCGAAGAAATCATTATCAATTTTGAGTCATACCTTGAGATATCATCATGTGTTGACGGATTTATTTTAGCCATCCGTCATAAAAGGCCATTTCCTTTGACATCGGATCATCATGACCTCCTGAATACATGGCCACTGAAATCAAGTCTGAAGGTCATATACACAAATCCAGTTTCCCATATTGGTCTGAAGTGTTAAACTTGTCAAACAACACCTTCCAGTAATAAATAAGAGCTATAACTATGTTTGTATTGAAAATTGTCTTTAGATTTCTTTTTTTTTTATTCATTAATTCATTGTTACTTTCCTACTTCCTGCTTTCTTTCCAAAAAATTATCAGGCAAAACATTATCAAATAAATTTACTGCAGTATTTACATAATAAGTATTTTGTGATGGCTCAGGGTGCTACAATGATAGTTGTGATCGGAGTCTTTACCTTTAGCTAACGGAGAGCTTCCGTGGGGCTGGACGCCGCCTATGGGATGTGGTTCAACTTCCGGTAGTCATAATATGATCAGAGAGAGAGAGAGAGAGAGAGAGAGAGAGAGAGAGAGAGAGATTTCACTTGACTAAACAATAGCAGAGTGTATGTATACCTTCTGGAGTTTTGTTAAGAATAAATTAACTACAATACTTTTTAATTACTGAAGATTAATCTTAAAACCTTGTGCACATATTATTATTATTATTATCATTATTATTATTATTATTATTCTTCTTCTTCTTCTTCTTCTTCTTCTTATTATTATTATTATCATTATTATTATTATTATTATTATTCTTCTTCTTCTTCTTCTTCTTCTTCTTCTTCTTCTTCTTCTTATTATTATTATTATTATTATTATTACACAACTGAGAAAGAGAAAATATAATTTTAGTCCCAGAGAAAGAAGTTTCTTTCTCTTTTAATTTCAAATCCTAATTACAAAATTATAGTCGGCAATTATTTTAAGCAGAAAAGAAGATTCCCATTGAAGAGAAGAGGTCATAGAATATAGAAAGAAATAATGAAATGAGTGAAAGGTTTTCCAATATGGTTGAAGATTAGTTTGGATTCTCCCATTAATAACATCCTATCTACTGACAAACAATTTCTTTTAGAAATTATATTTGAGTTCTTAAACTAGTTACAGTAGTCATAAGATATGAATGAAACACTAGTAGTGCTTTTAGTGCCTTGTTATCAATTTATCAGGTAAACATTTCTCATCTCAAGCATGAAACTCCTGACTTTGTGAGAACAAGGAAAAGAGACCTGCTACGACAGCAATGAAATCCAGTTTCTATACGCCATAAGATTGAAAACTGGCTTTGATCTTTAGAAAAGATGCAGCTTTCGAAAGGAAAGTTCTGGATATAGGGACAGGGAAAAATTAACAAAAGGATCCCATGACTAGTTTATATCACCAAACAAGTTTTTTTTTTTAAACTATACGTACACACATACACACACACACACACATACACACGCACACACACACAAATATATATATATATATATATATATATATATATATATATATATATATATATATATATATATATATATATATATATATATATACTGCATATGTGGGATCATCACTGCAGTCATCACCATCTCTTGAAAGTTGCCACCCAACCTGTGAATCTTATAAGATAAGTTTATCGACAGATGGCTGTAGGCTACAGTATATCGCGGAGAGAGAGAGAGAGAGAGAGAGAGAGAGAGAGAGAGAGAGAGAGAGAGAGAGAGAGAGAGAGATCACCTTAAAATGTGGCATTGATGCTTTAAATTCAAGAGTCTATATCACTGGATGGAATCCTTTATCTATCTTATAAAGAAGTGTATTAAAAAACGGCATATTTTGTGTTTATTTAATTTTCTTTCATGCATGCAAGAGCAAAGATGATTCCATTTCAGTTCCCGTGTCTGAAACAAATCAAGGAACCTACAAGTCATTTTTATTTTCTGTATTTGGGGTCAGTTTTCATAGACTGATATTCCAAAGAAGAAAAAAGAAACAACGCGAAACAAGGTTATGGTCCCTTAACGACAACCAATAAGAACAAAGAAGTAACTAACGAAGTGTCGCAGTAGTTGGTTTGAAGTGACAGCTGGTGAAGCGACAGGTTGTCGTCGTGTCAGCTGGTTCAAACTTAGCCTATAATAACGTCTACGGCCGTTTGCCATGCTGCCGGCCACTGAGTCCGTCTCTAGACTCGATAAAAATAATTTCCTAGCCTGCTTGTGGATTTCTTTTGTATTGTGCAGGACTATGCCTAGTCTTAATAATTCCAGTATAGCCTACTCTCTTTAAGCTATGGTCCCCAACACTTCTTTAACACAGTCATTTCTTTTCCGACCAGCATATTATCTTGATTCTATCAATGATTTCATAACACCCTTTTATAATGCTCTTGATTATGCTGTTTTTTTTTTTTCTAGTACCATTTTGTTCGAGTTTGTATAAATTTGCCTATTGTGTACTTTCTATTTATTGTTCCTTACAGTGGTAAGACCAGTTACAGACCACCTGGTGGCTTTCAGTGGAAAGTGGAAAGAGGGACGTTGCCTTGGGCAGAAACATTAACTTGAAAAGCCTAGTCATTATTACTGCGTTTCTTGCTTCTTTAAACAAACAACAATCATCATCTTTATGGAAATAGGTGAAACTGAAGTTGCTACATATTTTAGAATCATTATAGTATCATGAGCATTAACAGAGTTATTACTGTTGTTACGATTACATTTCAATTCTGCTCAATTTCTTGAGAACACATTGTTTAAAATCTTTTCAAAGTTCTTTTATCCCTTCGAGTGTTAATGATGATGAAGAATGGCTTCCCTATCTCTTATGTAAAGTTTGCTGCAGTTGCAAATAGTCAATAGCGTTTCTTATCTGCAAATAAGTACCTTCACTATTTTCTGTCTCTTTGCCCTTTTCTTGAAAGTTATTCTTTGCATCCGAGATTCAGTTATTGCTGAAGAACCACCGTTATGAGCTACATGCTTAGAGCAATTCTTCATTTCTACATCAGTTCTGAGGCAAGAGGGACCAGCTTTTAACAGGACAAATAATGAGTAAATTCCCTTTATACGCTCTTTCTTCAATGACTCACTATTTCAATCTCAAGTACAGTATTCTAATGTTGCTCTTATACAGTATTTATATGATGCTCACGAGAAAACCTTTCCCACCATGGCACACATACGCTCATTTCTCGTTTGTCTGCGAACCTTGGAGGAGAAAAGATTTCTGTCAACAAAGCTGCTCTTGTTGGGAGAAATCGATTTCTTGCATCTGCTTAATACGCTCCAGCCGCTTTACCTTCATTGCACATTGCGGTCGCTAATCATCATCTTATTTACCGACTCTTCTCTTGGGACTCTTTCTCTTTCGCTCTTGCACACGTGTAAGAAAGCTAAGCAAATCTGGACTCTTAAGGATTTAAATTTTCGTCGATACTATCCAATATGTAAATGCATTTTTATGAATGTACTAAGAATTGGTTCATGGAACTCTGCCAACGGTCTTTCGTATACAGCGAAAAGTAGCTCTGCAATAATTGTGATTCTATTTTTTTTTTTGCGTCCATTTTTTATACCTTTGTTATGCCCACTGCAAGAAAAAGGTTATATGTGTTTTTTCATTGCAATGATTTAAGTTAAATAGGTTTCACAGGCATAACACTTTTTTGGTTCATCATTAATAGCCTAATTGTTGCAGCACCACATTGGGAGGGCTTTTTCGTAATTTATTAAATTTTCATTTGGGATCAGTACTATTTACCCATTCCAACATCAGGTCTGTTAAGATAGAATCCTTTTTTTCCATATTAGGGGAGTAGAAGAGATCATCTATATACTGTATATATATATATATATATATATATATATATATATATATATATATATATATATATACACAGTATATATATATATATATATATATATATATATATATATATATATATATATATATATATATATATATATATATATATATATCCTACGAAGCTGGTCTATTGTAGAGTAAATATCGTAGATTATTGATAATTTTATTGATATTACATATATTGTTTTCATTTGTGCATTAAAGAGATGATGCCCAGCCTCTAAAATGAGCCCCTCTCATGTAGATATGCTTTTATGTAAATTATGTAAGACTTTCGTCGTGAATTTCATTATATTCTTTATTCAAGTTAAAACATGCAATTTACGTATTCTTTTAAGAATCAAAATTTTTATTTCATGTATGTTTGCTACGAAGTCTTACGTTGTCTATTTGAAGTGCTGTAGGATTCTTTTATATTTTATGAAGTATTGTGTCATGTTTGAGAAAGAGAATGTTCAGTGACAGGTGTTTTGGAAGATTCTATACCATATGTTTTTGAAGCTTCGAGAATACCCGGTGAGAGGAGGTTATATTTTATTTTATTTCGGGGGCAATGGGTGGGTGGAGCTAGCTGGGAAGTCATCTTGCAGGCGCGTTGATGGCAATCTGAGAGTTACCTGAAAACCCTCCTGATTCGCCTTATGGCATTTTTATCTAGTTGGAAACTCGGCCGCCCTTAGGCAGAGGCTACGCTTTCCAAATAAGCTGGAACCCTCTGGAATTTGCCAAATTTCATATATAGGTGACCAAGGTTACCGTCAGAGACAGACATTCATAGAGATTGAGTTAGAACCGCAGCCTGAAAATAGCCTCCTTCCCATATCCCTCTCTCTCCCACAAATGACCCAGTGTATTATCGAAAGTGTACATTACGTTAGTAACTCTGTGCCCCAAAACAAATCGTGTGTCAAAAATACACAAGACTAAAAGGCAATTGTGAATTCATTGTATTACGATGAGCGTTGGCATTGTATAACGTTTTTTGTAAACGGCCCTGTAGGGAAGATTGTTTTGTCACGTGATAAGTTTATATATTCTTCATTAAGTGTCAAACTTGAACATTTTATTATCAGATTTATTTCGAGATTTTGTGTAATTTTTATTGCATTATTTCTTTTCTTAGACTAAGGTTTATACAGATATAATAGTTCAAGTCAAGTTCTTATATAATTTCAGATCGGAACATTTTTGTCTTATTCAGTTTATTATATATTGCTGTCTAGGAGTTATTTAACTGTCATAGAATTCGTGTATTAATGTTTTAAAGTGTAACAGTTTTAATGTAAAAGAAAACAAGGGAGTTTAGAATTTGAGAGGTTGATTAACTTGCCAGTCGTAGTATATATGATATCATATGTTTTGTTCCCGGTCACGAGCCATAGTATTATATATTTTTAGTGCCAAACCTGGAAGCCATCCTCATATAATAATAAATATATATATATATATATATATATATATATATATATATATATATATATATATATATATGTGTGTGTGTGTGTGTGTGTGAATCTTATGTTAGAACACTTGAAGATATATGTACAGGAAGTACAGCAATCATAAAACTAAATAAAGATAGCAAGAAAAATCCCATTAAGGGAGGAGTTAGGCAGGGAGACGGCATCTCTCCTAAATTATTCACAGCATGGCGAGAAGAAGTTTTTAAACATTTATATTAGGGAAATGTAGGAATTAAAATTAATGGGGTACCCATAACCACTTAAGATTCGCAGATGACATCGTTCTGTTTAGTGAACCACGGGAGGCATTGCAAATTATAATAGAAGATTTGAACAGAGAAAGCAGAAATGTAGGACTGAAAATGAATATTATGAGTAAAAAATCAGATGATGTTCATAAAGATGCAGGGAGTTATTGACAAGCCTCTAAAGATTGTTAATTTATGTACGTACTTTGACATAGAGTGTGTGTATCCCCAGGACACGAGACCGAAATTAAAAGGAAAATAAGCATGGGTTGGAGAGCTTTTGGTAAACAAAATGAGATTATCAAAAGTTAAAATGCCACTTTCTCTAAAAAACAAAAGTATTTAATCAGATGGTCATGCCAATTTTAACTTAAGCATCAGAAACTTGGAGCCTTACTAAAGCCTTAATACTGTGGTGTGAATTGGTAACTGTGACTGCTGGTGTTTGCATGCTTGCTTGACAACATTGAGTCTCTAACACTGTACCGGCTTGGCCAACATCTTGCCACAACTTTAAGCTAAATAAAGCCAACGTGGACCCAGAATCAACCGATACGGAGGACAAATGGATTATGTGGCATGATAGCTTTGAGGCATTCTTTGTGGCCATCAACCCGGACTTAAATCCAGATAAGGTGGCCTTGCTTCGTGCTCACGTATCTTGTAAACTGTTTAAGATCATTAAAAGTGCTACCATATATGCCGCTGCTATAAGCCAGTTGAAGGCTAGATTTGTGAAACAGAAAAGTGAGGTGTTTGCCAGATACAAATTGGCCACCTACAAGCAACAGAGTGGCGAGACTCTTGACGCTTTTTTGGATAACCTCAAAGGTCTGGCCTCGGAATATAGCTTCACTGATTGTACAGCCACTCGGGCTGAAAAACTGGCCATCAGAGATTCATACATCACGGCTATGGCATCTAATGCAATCCGACAGAGACTGTTAGAGAACTTATCCTTGGACTTATCCACAGCTGTGAAACAAGCCCGTGCACTAGAAATGTTTCAACTGCACTCAGCGTCTTATGTAAGTGAAACTAACACCACGATGGTAGTATTGATAGATGATCAGGCAAAACCCAAAATGGATCCCAACAGTTTTCTGATCGAAATGAGTGACTCCCCAAATCCAAGTGAGTGTGCTGCCACCGTCTACGGTCAAAGGTGCCTCTTTTGTAGAGGATCCTTACATCCCAGAGCCCACTACCCAGCCAAGAAAACCTCGTGTTCCAACTGTCAGAAGGTAGGTCATTATGCTCGTGTCTGCAAGTTGCAAAGAAAACGATGGAACATTAATGGTAAATCAACTAACTCTAATCTTGTAGCTGGAATAATCCTAGACACCCTCAAACAATCCACCCCTGCTACCATGAGAGGGGCCACTGTGGCCGCAGCTTCTCCTGCACTACAAAGTGTTTACAGAACTGTCCTACCTGTAGAACTGAATGGAGGTGAGACCCTGGATGGGCTGGTTGACACTGAAGCATTTAAAAGCTTTATAGATGCCAAAGTAGCTAGGGCTATAAACTCAGTGACTTGTTCTTCAGCCTGTAGCATAACCATGGCCAATGCCAAACAGACAATAAAACTTATAAAGTGTTGCAATTACGATTTAACCGTAAGTGGACGAGTATACCCTGAGTTCTGTCTGCACTTGATGGATGATTGCGTGGCTCCAGTTGTTTTGGGACATGACTTCCTACAATTACACAGGCAAGTCAACGTAGACTTTGGTGGGACGCTACCACCTTTGGGGCTAAGCATCTAGTCACCTTGTGCTCTGATAGCGGCTCAAATTGAACCGCCAGCCATCTTCGACAATCTGACAGTCGACTGTCACCCGATACAAGTGAAATCCAGAAGGTACTCCAAAGAGGATTCCGAGTTCATCAAGAAAGAAGTAAAAAGGCTGCTAGAGGAGGGCATCATCACACTGAGTCACAGTTCGTGGAGTGCTCAAGTGGTAGTCGTTGATCAGTGTGACAAGAAAAGATTGGTCATAGATTACTCGCAAACCATAAACGAATTCACCAACCTGATTGCTTATCCTGTTCCAGTGGTCACTGAGATGATTGAGAAAATGTCTACTTACCGCTACTTCAGCTCCATAGACTTGAAGGCAGCATATCATCAAATACCATTGAACATGGCTGATCGGAACTTCACGGCGTTCGAGAGGAAGGCTGTTCGAATTTACGCGATTGCATTTTGGAGTAACCAACGGGGCTACCTGCTATGAGCAAGTTCTCGACGAAATTAGTGCTAAGGAACAACTAGAAGGTACGTTCGCCTACATAAATGACATCACGGTCTGCGGTCCCACACGAGAAGAACACGACATAAATCTGAAACGCTTCTAAGAAACTGCATTGAAGTATGGACATACCATAAATGACCAGAAAAGGTTTATGCTTAAACATTAATCTCAATTTTGGGCCATGTAGTGAATGATCACCAAGTCCTACCTGACCCAGAGAGAATGTGACCGTTGCTGGAGATGAACCCTCCGGACAGTACACCTAGTCTCAAAAGAACGTTGGGACTCTTATCCCACTATGCGAAGTGGGTACTGAACCTCTCCCAGAAAATTCGACCTCTAGTCGAAGAGAAAACTTTCCCAATGGCCAAATCCGCTGAACAAGCACTCGAAGAACTGAAGAATGAAATATCTCGAGCTTCACTAGCTGCTATAGATGACGAAGCTGTCTTTGTAGTCGAAACAGATGCCTCTGCTGATGCCATTGCAGCCTCATTGACAGAAGAAGGAAAACCGATGGCCTACTTTTCTCACTCGCTCTCAGAATTGGAGAAATGACAATTGGCAGTGGAACGCGAAGCATGTGCAATCGTAGAAGCCATCAAGAAATGGCGACACTTTCTGCTGGGACGTAAATTTAGACTCATAACTGATCAGCAGTTGGTACGTTTCATGTGTGACGCCAAGAACCATGGCAAAATCAAGAATGAAAAAATAATGCGGTGGAGGCTGGAACACAGTTTTTTCAACTTCGACATCACATACAGACCTGAATCGAAGTACCAAGTAGCAGACGCTCTCTCTCGTGCCTCGGGATGTGTGGCTTCACTTACCTGTACTCAAAGAGACGAGCTGACTCAGCTTCGCGAGCACCTGTGTCATCTAGGAATCAGAAGGATGACCCACATCATAAGACAGAGAAACTTACCCTTTACCATTGAAGAAGCTCGGACCGTCATACGTAAATGTCAAACCTGTGCTAAGATCAAACCTAAGTTCTCCAAAGAAACAGGAATATTGATAAAAGCTACCAGGCCATTCGAGCGCTTGGCTATCAACTTCAAAGGTCCGATGCCACCACAAAGAACAGATACATTCTCAACATAATCGACGAGTACAGCAGATTTCCGTTCGCCTTTGCAACAGACGACACCTCAGCGAGTACCACCATTAAATGTTTGTCTACTGTCTTTTCAGTTTGGGGCCTGCCCGATTCATTCAGACAGGGGACCTCCTTTCGTGTCTTCAGAGTACCAAAAGTTCCTTCATGACCATGGAGTGGCTACAAGCTACTTGTCTGCGTATAACCCCTGTGGCAACGGCCAGATCAAGAGAGCCAATGGAACTTTGTGGCGCACCGTAAGGTTAGCTCTCGCTTCTCACTCCCTCCCTATAGAAATGTGGGAGGCTGTCCTGGATCAAGCATTACACAGCATGAGGTCCCTTCTGTGCGTCGCTACGAATCAAACACCGCACGAGCGCATGTTCCTGTACCCCAGGAAAGCCACATACGGGCAGGCGGCTCCATCGTGGATGACAGAAAATGAGCAACCTCTTCTAAAGAAAATGGTTAGGAAATCCAAGTATGAACCTGAGATCGAGGAAGTTAGACTCCTGCATGTCAACCCACAATGGGTTCGTATTGCGGACCAAGACGGCAAGGAATCCACTGTGTCGACTCGTCACCTGGCTCCTGCAGCTAAAGTATTCAGTCCAAACACCTGTCATGATAAAGGAAGCCGTTACATCTTCACCATGTGAGAGAATGGTAAGACTCCCATCAATCAAGGAAGCCCCCTCCCGTCTGGAGACCCCAGCCTGAGAACGGAAAGAAGTCTAGTGGATACAGTACAAGTCCACGGGAGGGAGCCTGCAACTGAACCGCAACAAACCACAGAACCGCTCACTCCAGGAAAGGCACCTTCGAAAGGAACACCTGCAGAAATACCAACCTCAGAGGCTATCTCTCAGATTTTGACCTAGATGAGTGGGAGTAGTATGGGTGGTAAGTGTCCTTTTGTCAATGTATTCATTATGAATTAGTAGTTATAAGGCCCATTATTACCAATGAATTTTGTAATGTAATTGAGATGAGCCTAGTTATTGAATAAAATAAGTACTAATGAGTTTTGTAATGTGAATAGGTCACTAGAGATTACGAAAGAAGCAGTTGAACAAAGAGAAGATGATGGATTGACAAACCAAGAAAGTTATGAGTGCGGAATGGCATAGAAAGACCATAGACAGACGCAAGTGGATGGACAAGTCTGAGGCCTTTGTTCTGCAGTGGGCTAGTAAGGGCTGAGGATATATATATATATATATATATATATATATATATATATATATATATATATATATATATATATATATATATATATATATATATATATACACACCCTCTAATAGCCTACACACAAAGCCACACACACACACACACATATGTATATATATATATATATATATATATATATATATATATATATATACCTTTTTTGTGGCTAAATGGTATCATCACTGTCCTGCCAGCTTCCTGGACCAGGGTTCGATTCCCTGGCCGGCCAGAAGCTTTTGTTTTTGAGTGGTTTTGCCTTGGGACTCTGATCGTGAGGTCGGTAAGAGAATCCAGACATATTGCTTATTTGTATATGAAAAACAAGTCTAAATGTGCAAAATTTGTCATATATATATATATATATATATATATATATATATATATATATATATATATATATATATATATATCCACCCTAATAGCCTACACAGAAACACACACACACACACACACACACACACATATATATATATATATATATATATATACTTACAAAGCTGGTCTAGTTTAGGGTAAATATCGTAGTTTATCAATTATTTTATTTATATTTCATATATTGTTTTCATTTGTGCATTGAAGAGATGTTACCCAGTCCGTAAAATGAGCTCCTCTCATGTAGATTTAAGTATTTTATGTAAATTACCTAAGACTTTCGTCGTGAATTTCATTGTACTTTTTATTCAAGTTTATATATGTGAATTTACATGTTTTTTTCAAGAATTAACTTTTTATTTCACGTATGTTTGCTATGAAGTCTTACATAGTCTATTTGAAAGTGTTGTAGGATTTGTGCGAGATAGGAACAAGGGCTTAGGTAATGTTCTTTTATATTTCATGATGTAGTGCGTCATGTTAGAGAGAGAATGTTCAGTGACACGTGCTTTGGAAGATTATGAAGATGACATCCTCATCGCCGGGATGAGGATGTCGTCTTTTTTTTATTTCGGGGACAATAGGTAGGCAGAGCTAGCAGGGATAGTTGTCTCGCGGGTGCATTGTTATGTATCTGTGAGTTGCCTAAAACTCCCCTGACTTGCCTCTTGGCATTTTTATCTAATTGGTAACTCTGATGCCCTTAGGCAGAGGTCACGCTTCCCAAATGTGTTGGAACCTTCTGGAATTCGCCAAATATCATATAAAAGGTGACCAAGGTTAGGTTATCGTAGATTGAGTTAGAACTGCAGCCTGAAAATAGCCTCCATCCCCTCTTCCTCTCTCTCTCCAGCACGTAATCCAGTGTATATATCGAAAATGTTCAGTGCGTTTTAGTGTGTCCTCTCTTAAGTGACTCTGTGCCCCAAAGCAAAATCAAGAGTCTAACTTAAACATTGTATTATTTTCATTGCATTATTTCTTTTCTTAGGTTAAGGTTTATTCAGATATAATAGTTCAAGTCAAGTTATTATATAATTTCAGAATGTAACATTTTTGTCATATTATAAGTTTTATTCAGAATGTAACATTTTTGTCATATTATAAGTTTTATTCAGAATTAATTTTTTTCCAGTGACCTACTTTTGTTATGTAAATTCTTTTCAAAGTGTTTTAATTTATATAGAATGTATTTATTTTTGTAAAGAGTGTATTATTCCAATCATCATTATTTGGAACCAGATTCTGCTCTATTCCTGTTAAGAACCACAGTAAGTTGAATACGTTTTAATAATACTTAAGAGTAATTACCCAGTTTGGTTTTGAGTGTACCTAAGAGACCTTTGGATATTCAGTGTTTCATATATTGCTGTCTGGGAGTTATTTAACGGTCTCAGAATTCGGGTATTAATGTTTTAAAGTGTAACAGTTTTAATATAAAAGCAAATACGGGAGTTTAGAATTCGAGAGGTTGATTAACTTGCCAGTAGTAGTATGTATGATATTATGTTTGGTTCCCAATACCGAGCCGTAGTATAATATTTTTTTAGTGCCCAGTCCATGGGAGCCATATCATATAATAATATCTATCTATCTATCTATCTATCTATCTATATATATATATATATATATATATATATATATATATATATATATATATATATATATATATATATATGTATGTATATATGGCACAGGGATGTAGCGTACTCCCTGCTCACCTTTAGTTAAGTAGTGCAGTGATAAGTTCTGTTTACTAGGTCCATGGATTGCTTCCATGTTGAGCCTGTTGTTCTCTTTAATGATAATCTGGTCAACATAATTGATCAGTGTATCCCTTCACGTGTGATGACATACCGAGAAAAAGAAAAACCCTGGATCAATGATGATTGTAGACACGCTTATTTCTAGAAGCAGACGATCTATCACCTTTGGAAGGGTAACAGATCATATTTGACCTAGAATAACTATACTTAGCTCAAAGCTCTTGTTCAGGGAGTTGATGTTTCAACTGGAAAGGAATACAATTTAACCATAAAAGAAATCCTTTCTGGTACAACCCAGGAACATTAGTTGTGGGCTACCCTTAAATATGCATTCTTTGGGGTTGACGTAACAGTTCTTTCTTGACTTAAACCAGATGACTCTGTCACTCTCTGTACAAAGGAAAAGGCAACATTTCTGGTTTATGTGTTTGACAGTAAGCACAGCAATAAGAAACTCGATCTTTCTCATTCCAGTTTTCCCTAGGCTATACTAACTTCTTTACCTTTTGAGTCCTGTGAAATTAAACCACTCTTGATTGATCTTGATATTTATGAAGGTAGGGACTCAAATGGTATTCTTCCTTTGATTTTAGTAAGTCTGTTGATTTATTATTCATTAAACTGTCTGTTATTTTCTGTACGTTAGCAAGAAGAGGTTCTTTTTGCTCTTGTTATAGAATTGGAAATGTTACTCCATTAGATAAACATATTTGTAGAAGCTCTAGCCTGCTGATTACCACCCAATTTCCATAACTCCCATATAATTCTTTAACATATTATGGCTATACAACTAGAGTGGTATGCTGGAGGAAATAATATGTTCCCTATTTTGAAGTTTAGCATTGACAAAGACCTTGGAGCATGTGGTGATCTTACAATGCTGTGCAGAAATCCCTTGATCATAGCCAGGATTATATGCACTTGACCGCGTTAATCATGAGGCCGTTGTTTTAAAACTCAAACAGGAGAAGGTGGGTCTTTTCTTTGCATCATTATTAAATTATTAAGTATTGTAATAGATTGTAAAGAGTTGTTGATGGGCACCATAACAAGTATGGGAACATTGAGATCAGGTGTTCCTTAGGGTAGTGCTCTAGGCCCATTACTTTTTATACTATATCTACATGATATGTGGTTTGTCTAGAAATCAAACTCGTTGCATATGCAGATGATGTTACTTTCTTTACATCAATTCAATCGCTTGAATATAGATTTTGGGTTGCTGAATACCTTAACAGAGATCTAGCTAAAGCAACAACCAATGCTGCCGTTTCTAGTACACTGCAGGATAAAGGCCTCAGACATGTCCTTATTCATGTCTGGGGCTTGGCTATTACATCATGGTGATGAAATGGCTTAACCCCAGACATGCATAAGGCCATGTGATCAGCGGATTTGTGATGGTGGGAGACTTTATGTGTGTGTTTGTGTATGTTAGAAAGAATCTCTCGAGGTGAGGATTATGAAGTAATATGCCTTAGGAGCTTAAGCTAATTACTGCGATATGAGTTGTAATAGTAGTTTTATATTTATTCTTATTATTATTATCATTATAAGTTATCATTATGTAATCATTCAAAGTTATATATAAATATGTATTAAATACGTAAATGAACGGTGATTATTAATGACTCTACTATGGTGTATTAAAATCTAATGTGTTGTATTTTCTTCGCGGTGAGGGAAAAACCAAATTAGAAGTAGGAAATCTAGAAGAGTCCAGAAAGCATAGAACTAAGAGTTGAATTTAATATCATCTGAAACGAGCCACTATTCAAAAATGTGATTTCTTTGTGAAAATGTTGTTCATCAACTGAATATCATCATCATTATTATTATTATTATTATTATTATTATTATTATTAGCTAATCTACAACCCTAGTTGGAAAAGCAAGATGCTATAAGCCCAAGGGCTCCAACAAGGGAAAATAGCCCAGTGAGGAAAGGAAATAAGGAAATAAATAAACGATATAAGTAATGAAAATTAAAATAAAATATTCTAAAACCATTAACAACATTAAAACAGATATTTGATATATAAACTATAAAAGGACTTACTTATGTAAGCCTGTTCAACATAAAAACATTTGATGCGAGTTTGAACTTTTGAAGTTCTACTGATTCAACTACCCGATTAGGAAGACCATTCCACAACGCGGTCACAAAGGGAATAAAACTTCTAGAGTACTGTGTATTATTGAGCCTCATAATGGATGTTATGTATTTTTTACTGTAATACTATATGCGCTACGGGTATTAAGAGTAATATTGCACCGTATTGCATTGTTAGAACGTGTTTCGGCATAGTTCATAAGTGTAGTAGCGTATGTTATGAAGGATTTGATTATTCATTAGTTATCCTAATGTTAGGATGTGATTCTTCTTACTTTTGTATTGCAATAGGATTCTATCTTTTTGAGAGCTATGCTCACTTCTGTATTTTTGTATGTATTTGTACAGTACGAGTTTTGTTTACATACTCTCACTTGAGAGTCACAAGCTGTTGAGGCAAGCCATTAAGAGCAGAGGGGCAATGGAAGCCGTTAACCCATTAAATCTATTTTAAGAATACCAACGTATCATTAAACCCCAACAAGAAGAATTTTCGACATCGGATGAGAAGTAGAACAACACTAATGAATGGATATTATTCCAGGTATGTGTGAAGGAGCCATTCCACTTTGGATAACCAATACCATACATAAGAATGGAGAAGGCCTGACTATTAGAATTAACTGCATACCTAGTATTACAAACAGGATGGAACTGTCCAGGAAAATCTGAATGTAAAGGATGGTCAGAATTACGGAAAATCTTATGCAACATACATAATGAACTAATTGAACGACAGTGCCAGAGAATATCTAGATCAGGAATAAGAAATATAACAGACTGTAAGTTCCTGTGCAATAAATTAAGATGAGAATCAACAGCTGAAGACCAGACTGGAGAACAATACTCGAAACAACGTAAATTGAAAGAATTAAAACACTTCCTCAGAATAGACTGATTACCAAAAATCTTGAAAGACTTTCTCAATAAGATAATTTTCTTTAGCAATTGAAGAAATCACAGATCTAATGTGTTTCTCAAAAGTAAATTTGCTGTCGAGAATCACACCTAAAATTTTAAAAGAGTCATACAAAGTTAAAGAAACATAATCAATGCTGAGATGTTCCTGATGGGTATGGCTTCTGGGTATCTCCTTATTGGACACATCAAGGTTAACATATATTCCTATCCTTTTTTCTTCCTTGGTAAAGGTCCTACAATGTCTATCATTATCTTGCTGAAGGGTTCTCCCCTCACTTCTATCAGGTGTAAGGAAGCTTTCTTAATGCACTCATTGGGCTTTCCAGCCATTTGACATACGTGGCATGCACGGCAAAACTGACTCACGTACTTATGCATGCCAGGCTAGAAAAAGGGTTTCATTATCTTCTCCGTCGTCTTCCTTGTCCCCATATTTCCTGTTTCGTGCATGACGTCGATCTTCTCAACGGTGCGGGAATTAATATCTGTCGATATATCCCCCATTCGGCATTCCCAGGGATATCAGCGGGTCAGTGCTTTCTCATAAGCAACCCATTCTTAAGATAATAACAGGTCAGACACTGCTTTGCCTCCGTCTCGTCCACCACACGATATGTTAACTCTGTTAACGTTGGATCCTTCTGTTGTATTCCTATCAGCCTTTCCTTACTCATTTGTCCTACTTCTAACGTTGAATTTTCTATTTCTTCCAAGTCCATTTCTTTTTTGTCCTCTTGTCCGCTCGTCTGTCGTTCCTCTTCCCTCGGGCCTATTCTTGAGTTCTCTTCTTATGTACCTTCAAGGGAATCCTCTTCTTCGGAAAACAAAACCTTCAAGTTCATTGCTTCTTCAATTTCCTTTTCTTCTTTTTCAGCAGCCACTTTCTTCTCCATACTCCTAGTCGTAACACAACTAGGAAACAGTACAGGTAGTCCTTCTCAAGTACAGTCGTAGGACTATACTTCAAAGGTTTCTCCGTTACAATGGAACAAGGCACGAATGGCGCTCCACCAACCTCATTACCCAGCAGACTTCTACTCCTTCGACAGCCAATGAATCCTTTATCGCAAAGTCATAATTACTTGTCACCAACTCGCATGACAGTTTTAAACGACAAATAGGGGTGTCCTCCTCACCTACTATTCACTTGAAAATAACTGAGTCCCCTGTGAGAGACTTTTACCAACGGGTGTACTCCTCATACTACCACACTATGGTTACAACCTGTTTCGCTCAATATCCTGAATGGGGTTTGCTCATTCCCATCTATTGCTGCTAACATACCTTCATAAATATATGGTTTAAAGTCATCCACGCTGTTTGAGTTCGTCCTTTTCATCGTGTAAAGGTTAGCTGGTTTATTTTCCCCTCTGTCCTTTCCCGATTACTTCTTAGTCTTCGCATTCTGTGAAGTTGAATTATCCTTAATCACTTGGGTGACTGCTTTCGGTTGGGTTGACCAACATTCCTTACTGATATGACCTCTATTGCCACACTTAAAACAGACAATATCAACCTTCTGCATGTCTTTTATGATACTTGAAGGAGGACTATTCGATGTTTGTTGTTGCTGTACTATCGCATTCTACTTAGGGACAGTACTAGTGCTACTTTCATTGTAACTTGAACTTGTTCCAGAAGTTATTACCGAACTGGTTTCCATGATTCAGCGAATACTTGACACTTGGTCGGAACGATGGTTGAAACTTCATGCTCGAGGAGGGTTCATGACTGATGATATTAAAAACCCCACTCAGCGAAGCGACTTTATCAAGTTTCTTCACTTCTTTCTCTCTCTCAAGTACATTCGAATGTGTTCAGGAATTCCTCGTAGGTACTGCTCTAGTATTACCAATTCTTCTAAATCAGCCATCTCTTTTGCATTAGCAGCCTCTGTCTATCTCTTAAAACATCGTCGTACATTATAAGCGTAATCCAGGAAAGTAATTTTCTCGTCCTTTTTCAAACCTTTCATTATAATCTTCACTTCTTGATACTCCATCATCTGGTCCTGAGATAAGGATAAGTAAGCACTGTGGCCCTTCCCAAAGAGCACACTCTGCAATAACACAGACCTTTTATCTTTTGGGTATTTCATTGTTGCGGCGACCGTTCCAAAATGATCGAAGAACTCATCTGGAGTCTCTTCTGTGAACCTTGGAATTAACCTCTAGGCTTCCGACACATTAAACATTGGATCGTGCTTAGCAGGGGTCGCCTTGATCTGGGCACGGGCATTCAGTAGCGCCAACTCCCGCGCATATCTCGCTTCTTCCATCTCTTTTTCTTGTCACTTTGCTTCCATTAACTTTGTATGTCTTGCGATCTCTCTGGCTTTTCATTCTTTTTCTTCAATTATCTTCTCACGTCGTTTTTCTTCTCTCTCTTCTTTTTGTCTTCTCTCTCTTTCTTCTTGTTCTGCGATCTCCCTTGCTTCCATTAACATTGCATGTCTTGCAATCTCTCGGGCTTCTTCTCGTTCTTTTTCTTCCATTTCCTTCTCACATCGTTTTTCCTCTCTCTCATCTTCTTTTTGCTTTGCTATTATCTGCAACTTGATCAAATTCTCTTCCACTGCAATTCGGCTTAATCTCAGCCTCTGCATCCTTATCTGTTTTCATGCCTTCAGTTTGTGGGTCAACTAGTGTTCACTTCGTTAAGAATTCTTCTTCAATTTCTTCCAACAGTTCACGAGTTTCCACAAAATTCTCTTCTGACAACTTTCCCGAGTTTATCAACGCTTCTAAGGGTAGAATGACCTTAGATGTCAGGATACCAGGAATTTTTAAATCAATCAATCAATCAATCTTAGACTACACTAGAATTGTGCTTTAATCATCCCACTTGTTGCATGGCTGCCACATGCCATTAATATAGAGAGCCACTGAGATTTAGTTATATTAGCTTCTGACAATTCCTGAACACTTAGGTTATTAAAAAACTCTTGGATATTAAATTGGGCCATCTTGTAATTCTGCAATAATTAATGCCTCTCCAAAAAATAATGTACTAACAATTCTCAAAATCCCATCAACATTGTACTACTCAAAATCCTTTAATCAAAACACGGCCCTGTTATCACCAATATTTAAAATAGACTCCCTCGATCCCAAGGGTCTGGGCACCAAAAATATATACGATCATGGCTCCCTGGGCTGGGCACTAAAGATATATTATACTATGGCTCGTGACTGGGAACCAAACATATAATATCATATATATTACGACTGGGAAGTTAATCAACCTCTCAAATTCCAAACTCACTTGTTTGCTTTTGAATTAAAACTGCTACTCTTTAAAACATTAATACACTAATTCTGAGATAGTTAAATAACTCCCTGACAGCAATATACTAAGCACAGAATATCCAAGGGTCTCTTAATTACACTCAAAACAGGATACGAGCGGAATTTGGTTCTAAACAATGGTGATTGGAATAATACACTCTTTACAAAAATAGATATATTTTACATAACTTACAACACTTTGAAAAGAATTTACGTAATAACCAAATAAGTCACTGGAAAAAATTAAGGTCAAACAAAATTTAGACTGAGACAAAAATGTTACAATCTGAAAATTATATATTAACTTGACTTGAACTATTATATCTGAATAAACCTTAGACTGAGAAAAGAGTTAATGCAATGTAAATTATACAAAAGCTTGACATCGAATATGAATAATACAATATTCAATTTTGACATCTGATGAAAAATAGATAACCAGATCATAATACAAATCTCTAATCTTCA
>NC_090728.1:75943241-76023241 GCF_036898095.1 Palaemon carinicauda
GAAAGAGAGTATGAAATAGAAAAATTAGCAAGAGAGAAAGAATAGTGTTTGAAATTTAACACGAAGAAAGAAATCGTGAAGATTAGAAACAGTAAGAGAGAGAGAGAGAGAGAGAGAGAGAGAGAGAGAGAGAGAGAGAGAGAGAGAGAGAGAGAGAGAGAGAGAGATTAGAATTTAGCAGGAGGAGATAGTAGCAAGTACAGAATTTTATTAAAAACTATAGTTTAAAGATTGGAATTTAGCCTGAAAAAAAAAATAGATCTTCAAGTTAAAGAGATTAGCATGAAGAAAAGTGCATGGAATTTCTAAAGAAAAAAAGGAAAGTATGAAAGTTGTATTTTAGCAAGAAGAGAGAGATTTAGAGGTCTAGAATGAAACAGAAGAGCATGGAATTTAGCATTTGAAAGAAGAAAGGGAGCATTAAATCTACAATTTAGTAAGAAGAGAGAAGAAGAGCATGAAGAACGTATCTAATTTAATAAGAGAGAAAACGGAACGTTTAGGATCAAGCATAAAAAGACAGTAAATTTTGAATTTTTCACAAAAAAGAGAACGGGAAGTTTAGAACTTTGCATAGAACTGAAAACAGGAAATTTAGAATTTTGCAAAAAATTATAACAGGGAATGTACAATTTTGCATAAAAAAGAGAACACCAAATTTAGAATTTTGCATAAAAGAGAGAACATGAAATTTTGAATCATTCATAGAAAAACAGAGCAGGATAGTTACAATTTTGAAAAAAAAAGAGAACATGAAGTTTAGAATTTTGCATAAAATAGAGAGCAAGAGGTTTAGAATTTAGAAAAGAGGATATGATGTTTAGAATTTAGCAAGAAGAGAGAGAGAGAGAGAGAGAGAGAGAGAGAGAGAGAGAGAGAGAGAGAGAGAGAGAGAGAGAGAAAATTCAGTTCACAATGAAAAAAGAGGCCATGATGTTTGGAATAAAGCAAAAAGGAACAGAATATTATTTTTAGAAATTAGCATGAAGTTTAGCATTTACCAAAATGGGAAAGTAGCAAGTTTACAATTTAGCATGAAGAAAAAGAGCATAAAGTTTAGAATTTTGTAAGAAGAAAAAGAGGTAAAAGTTTAAAATTTAGCAGGAGGAGAGGAAACTAAAAGTTTAAAGATTCACTTTAAGAGAAAGAGTAGGGGTAAGTTTAGAATTCAACAAGGAGAGAGAGAGAGAGAGAGAGAGAGAGAGAGAGAGAGAGAGAGAGAGAGAGAGAGAGAGAGAGAGAGAGAGAGTAGGAGTTTTAGAATTAACATGAAGAGGGAGAGTAGGAATTTTAGAATTAACACGAAGAGGGAGAGTAGGAAATTTAGAATTTAGCATGATGAGAGAGAGGGAGAGAGAGTAATAAGCTTAAAATATGGCAAGAAGAGAAAGGAAGTATTGAGTTTAACAGGAAAAGAGAGAGGAGGAGGTATAATTATTTAATTATTTAAATTTAAGATGAATAAAGAGAGCATGATGTATAGTTTAAGAAGAGAGAGAGAGAGAGAGAGAGAGAGAGAGAGAGAGAGAGAGAGAGAGAGAGAGAGAGAGAGAGAGAGAGGTTTCAAGTTTAGCATGAGAAAGGTGGCAATAATTTTAGAATTTACCATGGCGAAAGAGAGAATGAAGTTTAGAGTTTAGCAAGGAGAGAGAGAGAGAGAGAGAGAGAGAGAGAGAGAGAGAGAGAGAGAGAGAGAGAGAGAGAGAGAGAGAGAGAGTAGGAAGTTAGTATTTAGCATTAAAAAGAGACTAAGAAGTTTAGAATTTACCATGAAGAAAGAGAGCATAACGTTCAGAAATTCGTGTGAAGAAAGAGAGTCTCGTATTTAGAATTTAGTATGAATGAGTGAATAAGAAATTCATTTTTGAGCATGAAGAAAGAAAGCATAAAAACCAAAAGATTTTAAAGAAATTTGTATTTTTTTCAAGCTATACAAACCTGAGTCCTTTGTGTAAGGAGTATGTTTTTATTTCAAAAGCTGGAAGGCCGTTGAATCATTTAATAAGCAGCTAGCGACGGGTGAGAGTCGGGGGCTAGGATCCCCTCCAGTTACCTGTCAAAGTCTTTTCACTTATGACTTTTTGGCCCAGAACTGAGAGGGGTAGTTAAGGAGGGAAATATACAATAAAGGAATCAGGTTTGTAGAGCTAGGAAAAATACAAATTACTTTAAAAAGGTGTGATTTGTTCTTACGCTAATAAAAACCAATCAATTGTCCTGTACGGATGCAAAAACAATGATTCCAGAAACCTCCTATCTGTCTGTCATTGGGGTGAATAGGCTGATAGACCTGGCATGTCTAAAAAGATTGGTACTTGGTCAAAGGAAGGATCTCTTTCCCTTGAAGGGGGAGGGGGAGGGGGGAGCAGTCTGGAATGATATACCTGGTGTATAATAATCAAAGAGTTGGTATATATTTCACCACCCTCCCCTCGTCTAGGGAAGATGAAGGATAACTTCTCTAAGTCTAAAGAATGGAGCTCAGAACTATAGTTTACAAGCATCAAGTCAGATCCAACGCATAACGCTTTAAATGCTTCACCTCTAAGGTAGGGACACCAAGAATGGAGGAGAAGAGCCAGTTATTCTGCCGCCATCCCAGTCTTACATCTATATGTTACCATAGACAATATGCTCACCATCTTGTGTGGGATCTAGGCTAGCTACAGCCCTACTTGAGCAGCAACCACAAGATTAAGCACAAGGGCATCAAAGGGCTTGCTGGGACTCCTGTAGGATAAAGGCTGTGAAGATGGTCTGGAGCATGCACACTTCAAATTTTACCCCTGGCTGACTGCAAGATTCGTCTTGAAGACATATGTGGGGCTAAGCCCCTGATTTCACGAGTTCTGGTTCTAGCTGGAATCTAGACTCTCTCAGGAGTCAAAGCGTATACATTATGGATGGATTACTGAAGGCAGAAAGAGATGATGTTCTAGACACCACTTTCTTGGTTCTGCTCGTGCTAAGGAAGAGTTGGCAAACTCAGGTCTAAGGTATCAGCACTTATGCAGACAGCACTGCCGAGCCCTCATGGGACAAAAGGCATCTTCTCCCTGTGCCACTCCATGCTTCCTGTAGAGATAGGATATAGAAGGGTTTGAATCTGGTGTCGTACCTTGACAGTGTTCGAGTTTGGTCAAGTGCCCTGGAGCTAGACTAAAGAGCTCCTACACCTCTTAAAGTGAGAAACTAAGACAGAAAGACCTCATCACTCACCTAACCTCTTAACTGATTAAGGCAGCAGTGACAGTTTTGCAAGGCAGAACCTTGACAGAGACCTTCTCAAAGACTTGGATGAGGTACTGAGAACAGTAAGTCTGTTAGAGGCACTCCTAAGCATAGGAAACTCCTATGAGAAGGAGAGGTATACCCTATTCCGTTGAAATACTATGCTCAAGACTGAGCACAAGCCTTGATGGCCGCTACTGAGAGGAGTTTCTCCCAGGCATGAAGAAGTGGAAGAATCCTTTTGATAAAAGCCATCATAGAGAATGGCCCACATCCCTGGGAGAGTGAAGGCCAAGGGAGTTCCTTCAGGATCTCGTCGAGGCAGAATGGGAAACTACATGTTAGGTTAGGCAACAAACCAGTGCTGGATGCGTAACCATCCAAGTGATCCTATGGGTGTTGGAAGTGACTTAAAACACAGGCCTTAGGGATTCTTCAGCTTTGGGAACCGTAACACAGGGTCGTGGCTCCCTCCCCATGGGCCAGGAGCCACTCAGGTGCTCCCCACCTAAAAGAGGTGATATTGAAAAGAGCCCTTTCCTATGACTATGGCTTATAAGTTCTCTTCAATTTATTTACCTTAGAGGAAGTGACAGAGTCGGAAGTTGAAGAGGACAACGAGGAAGAGGAGGAAAAGAAGGAGAAGAAGGAGAATGTGCAGGTTTCTTCCTCTTTCTAAACCTCCCCTCAGGCTCTGCAAGCAGAGGAGTCAAAGTCTGAGAAACCCAGACAATGCCATTTTCCAAGAGGAACCACAGGGTTTGCTCCAACAAGAACCTCAACACTGGGAAACACTGTCACACTTACAGGGGTCTGGAAACCCCAGATACCCCAGCCACAAAGGTCGTGGTGAGGCACAAGAGAAGTGGGTGGCAGGAATGACTGGGTCAGGGAGATGCACAGGGACACCCCCCCCCCCCCCACACTGAGGAACGTGTCTTTTGGCTCCGAGCCCCGAAGTAGGGGAAGCCATTGCGGAACACTGATACTGGCGTCACCAAGGATACTGGCACTGGGGAGACTACCTGAAGATGTAAGGAGGGCAAAACCCCCTTAGGTCACACTTGACATCAGCAGTAGCACAAACGGAGATGAGCCTCCAACCTCTGATGGGGTGCAGTAAACTCAGGAGTAACCCCACACGCCACCAAAACATGAAACCCGCCGATGTAAGTCCTAGGGCTCATTGCTCCTGCCTCACACTACCCGGTGAATGAGTCAGCAGAGTAAGGGTAGGAGCATCAAAAGTAGATGCACCATATGAGTGGAAGAAAGAAGCAAAGCTCTCTTCCTCCCTCTCAAAGCATATGTCTGCCACCACAAGGAGGCCATGGCCTACACTTGGCACATGGGCAAGAGCACATAGATAGAGGGAATTTACAGCCGGTCTAACAAAATACACTAGATGTAAAGTACATGTTCCCACAATGAGTGTCTTGCTTAACAATAACAATCAGCAGCCAGTATTCATTTCCTGAGAGAAAAAGAGAAAGAAATAAATTTTCAGTTGAGTGTGAATCTGTAATTCCATACTCGATGTGGTTGAAAACCTAAGCAAAGAGTCTTTGACAAGTAAAGGGGCAGGGCTCCTTGTCTTCGCTCCCAACTGTCGCTAAACTTTCACACAGAAAACATACTCCCTACATAAAGGATGATGATTTGTATCCACCGACGTAGGGACAATTTAGAATATAACAAGAAGAAAGTATCGGATGTATGGAACTTAGCAAGAAGAGATAGAGGAGGGATTAGGGAGTTTAGAATTTAGCAAAAATAAAAAAGAGAGTAGTAAGTTTAGAATTTGGCAGGACAAGAAGATGTAAGAAGTTTAGAATTTACCATGAAGAAAGAGAGTATGAAAATTAGAATTAGCAAGCAGGTAGAGAGTAGGAAGTTTAGAATTTAGTATCAAGGAAGAATGCATGTTGATTACAATTTAACATGAAGAAAGAAAGAACAAAGTTAAGAATTTAGCAAGCACAGAGAGAGAGAGAGAGAGAGAGAGAGAGAGAGAGAGAGAGAGAGAGAGAGAGAGAGAGAGAGAGAGAGAGAGAGAGAGAGAGAGAGATAGTGTAGGAAATTTTGAATTTCGCACATAGAGAAAAAATGATAAGCGTAGAGTATATGATGAAGTACACAAGAAGCTCTGAAACCCAGTCTATAGAAAGGGATTAAGACATCTACAATTTATCATAAAAACAATGAAGAAGTCTAGAATGTAGTATGAAAAAAAGATTGAAATAATTCTGAGGAATCTAGGATTTAGACTGAGGAGAAAGAAGTCATGGCGATGGATATAGGTCATTCAGCTGTTGGTGACAAATAAAAATATGGTGGATGAGAGAATCAAGCCCATCTGTCTAATGCTGTTGGAATACCTCTTTAAACCTATGCACATGCTGCGTCCAGGGACCACATGACGGACAAAATTACATAGTACACGGAGAGGAAAGTATGCAATTCTGGGTCGCATTGCTACGTGAAGAGAAATTACAAGATTGATTATACTTTCAAGGTGGATAAAGTGAATAGGACAAAAGCAAATTAAGTAGAGGGATGAAAGGACATGTACATGGACGTACTTTATTCAACATACTTAATAACTCCTTTTTTGTTTGTTATTCATATTTAGAAATACTGGAGTTCATTTGCTCGCTTTACTCATATGTATAAAGCTCTTCTGTCTCAAGAAACAATATATATATATATATATATATATATATATATATATATATATATATATATATATATATATATATATTAGTGAAAATATATATATATATATATATATATATATATATATATATATATATACTCATACACACTTATTTATATATATATATATATATATATATATATATATATATATATATATATATATATATATATATATATATATATATATATATATATATATATATATATATATATATACTTACAAAGCTGGCCTTGTTGAGAGTAAATACTTTATTTTTGTATTTTATTTGTGCATTTAAGAGGTGTAGAGCCAGCCCTTATGGTGAGTTCCTCTCTTGTAGTTTTAAGTAATTTTATGTAAACTACAAAAGACTTGTCGATCCTGTTATTGTACTTTTCATTCAAGTCGGTGTATTTAAATTTACGTTATCTTAAGAATTAACTTTTTATGGCACATATTTTGTTACTAAGTCTTATGTAACTCAATTAAGTGGGCTGTACGAACGATACACTGTATGAACGAGGGCTAACATATTTTTTTTTTATGTTTTTACGAGGCTAGGGTTCGATCCCAAGTATGATGTAGAAATTTATTTCTATTTGAACAGGATATTGTGTTAATTTTCATCCATATTGACTCATTAGGGGTAATTCCAACTAAAAAGCTATCAATGGTGTCACCTAGTGGGCCGGGAAGTCGGGGACAACTCGCTGGTAAGAGACTGATGTTTCGCCAGGTAAATCCTGAACTACAGGTAGCAGTTAGGTTCCAACTTCTTTTGATCCTCTGGTATCATGGTTGGAAGCAACCTGGCCCTTCATTTGAAGGGGCTAGGTTTCGATCCCAAGTATGAGGTAGAAATTTAATTTTATTTGAACACGATATTGTGTTGATTTTCATCCATATATATATATATATATATATATATATATATATATATATATATATATATATATGTGTGTGTGTGTAGATTAATGACACAAAATTAAGGGAATGGCTGTTTTCTGAGGGCAGGTGCTTCATTAATAGGCCTCCTTACTTGAGTAATCAACCGAAAAAAAAAAATGCACATAGAAGCTATGCCTCGAACAACTCTTCAGAAATATCAAATTAGCAATCTTCAGTGATCTGGAAATGGTTTGTTTAATCTAGTTCGCTTACCTTGAAGTTTATGAGTTTGTGTCTTCATGTTTCATTGATTTTGACCAGCGATTCAGATGATGCTTTCAGTAATGTTAAGTGTCACATTATAATCATATTGCAAAGGAAAATGGGATGTCTAACCCTCAATCAGTCAGGCCTAACGGAACCGGAAAGCAGAGAAACATAGATGGGACTTACTCCTGAATCAGCGAGCATATCCATCTCTCCAGAAAATAATGTTAAATGAAAGGTAAAGCGATAAACGGAAGCAAAGAGTGAATTCTACGGTTTGGCAGGAGTGCTGGTTCAGAAAGCCTTAGTTGAGGGCGCCTTTTACATGGAAAGAAAGAGGGTCTACTCTAGCTAAAGATGAAGTCAGGTTTTAATTTTTGATAAAGCAAAATTCATTGATTTAAAATTGACGAGTGAAGAACTAAGAAAGTAGAATGACAACTTGTCAAACATGAGATTAGTATTTCAGATCGGGTCAGCTAAGGGAAATACTAAGACTTTATTCATAGGGCTAGAAAAAATCTCCATCTTATTTCTATTCTCTCTCTCTCTCTCTCTCTCTCTCTCTCTCTCTCTCTCTCTCTCTCTCTCTCTCTCTCTCTCTCTCTCTCTCTCAAAAGCAATTTTATTGTAGGTACCACTGCTGAAACGCATGATTATTATCAAGAGAACGCATACCCAGAAATTCTATTATTATTATTATTATTATTATTATTATTATTATTATTATTATTATTATTATTATTATTATTGCTGAGCTACAACCCTAGTTGGAAAAGCAGAATGCTATGAGCCCAGGGGCCCCAACAGGGAAAATAGCCCAGTGAGGAAAGGAAACAAGGAAAAAATAAAATATCTTAAGGACAGTAACATCAAAATAAAAGATTCCTAGATAAACTATAAATACTTTAACAAAAGATGAGGAAGATGAATTAGATAGAATAGTGTGCCCGAGTGTACCCTCAAGCAAGAGAACTCTAACCCAAGACAGTGGAAGACCATGGTACAGAGGCTATGGCACTACCCAAGACTAGAGAACAATGGTTTAATTTTGGAGTGTCCTTCTCCTAGAAGAGGTGCTTACCATAGCTAAAGACTTTCTTCTACCCTTACCAAGAGGAAAGTAGCCACTGAGTTGACCCCTTGGGTGAAGAAGAATTGTTTGGTAATCTTAATGTTGTCAGGGGTATGAGGACAGAGGAGAATCTCTAAAGAATAGGCCAGACTATTCAATGTATGTGTAGGCAAAGGGAAAGAACCGTAACCAGAGAGAGGGATCCAATGTAGTACTGTCTGGACAGTCAAAGGACCCCATAACTCTCTAGCGGTAGTATCCCAACGGTCGGCTGGTGATCTGGCCAACCTACTACCAGGAAAACCATTATCAAAATGTTGCTGCAAAGAAAAGGGGCCTTATTATTATAATTATGCTTCTCTAACTTCTAAACTAATTACAGACAAATCATCCACGGGGAAGATAATTTGACTAACCTCTTGTTAGAATTGTATGAGATCGTGTTAACTTTAGAGCGTCGATTATAGTTCTTGTAAACTTTTTTATGGTGCTTTTGTCCCTTGCATTAACTTTCTCATCTCTGGTCGTGATATTCCTACGTTTATTGCAGTCTACAACTATTCTTTTTCTCTTATGCTCATTTTCTCTTTTTTAAATAACCAATCTTCAGTCAACATTGTTTGTAGTATTCATCTTTGTCTTTTTCTTCATATAATTCTTTAAAATTCCTCCTATGATTAATAATCAACTTTCTATTAAGACAAACCACCACATGGTTTATGTAACAGATAATTTAACTATAACGTTGATGACATATTTTGCCATTCAACACACCTTCAAGTTATCTTATGACTCATCATTTTTATCACAATTAGTTGGCTAAGGACTTACACTAATTCAACAAATTATTGGTAACAATAATCGGGTTAAAATACACCTTAATGCTGAAACACACTGTGTCAATGTGCTTTTTCAAAATTAGTTTACTTAAATTTGCTATAACCCTTTTTTCTGGCAATCTCATTTTAGCAAAAAAGAATTTCTCTAGCTTGACCAAAGCAAACAAACTTAAGCATTTAAAGTGTTACTGGTTTTAGAATCATTGTTTCGCAAGAATATTATTCGGTTAGAGTTATGGATTAAAGGAGAAAGGAAATGCCGATTAATTTTCGTTAGATTGTTATTATAGTCAGGTGGACCAGTCCTGAATTTATTATTGATAATTCAAGCAGCAAGGAAAAAGGAAAGAGAGATTAAATTCCGGTAATATGTTATTCTAATCAACACTGATTAAGGTAATGCAAGATAATGTCTTGGCAATAAGATAAACTAATAAACTTTGTTTAATATTTTATACACTGCTTATATAGCAAGTTTCAGATCTGAAGTGGAAATCAATGAAGTACAGTATTTATTCCCTTCATTGTTGCGTGGCGTCAATTACCTTAGATGAAAGGATGCCAGATAACTGATATCAATCAATCAATCCCTCCATTGTGCGTTTCGAACTTCCAAAGGTTAGTCGTGTGTTCGTAAACATTCTAGTAAAAGGAATAAGAATCGATTCGGGTTTGAGAAGTAGATATACAGTAAGTGTGGCTTTTGAAAATATGTGCTCTTGATTAATGAGTTCCGTATTGTGTATGCCTCAGCTTACGAAAAAGATATAGCCAAGGCTGTTCGTACGGTACAGCACGGAATGTTTTCCGTACTTCGTACCTGCTTGAAATAGCGTACCGTAAATTCGTACACCACCTTCAATTATTTTTCTGTACCGTACGATGCAAAAAGAAAAAAATAACGTACCGTAATTCCGTACTTTTGTCGTACTACAGCCTAGCTCAATTCAAATCATTAAAATCCCCTCTTTATGAAAATTTCAAAGTTAACAAGTGCAAATTAACAACAGAACGTTAGGCCTATATGCGCATGTGTCTATATTCCTAATGATAAAAATGATGATGATAGTATTAACTATCAGCAACGGTATCAATACTTATGTTGAAATTAGTAATAGTTACTAATAATGTCTAATTGCAATAGAACTACTACTACTACTACTACTACTACTGCTGCTAATAGCACTACAATTACTACTAATTGATAATAATAAATACAAAAATTTACTATATTATTAGCTATCATGGATGCTGTTCCTCGGTTTTCGAAATGGGCCAGAAGTATTCACATGAGGCCATGAAACCTATTTTGCTAAAAAACTATTTATTTAGTACATATATTCCTAAACATGAAATTTTATTCAAAATGCTTCCCAGTATAATGATCCTTAGCATACTAATTGTTCAAACCATGGCCTCCTCTCTCAAGGATCTTAGTAAGAAAAACAGTCTAGAAGAGTCTAACACACACACACACACACACACACACACACACACACACATATATATATATATATATATATATATATATATATATATATATATATATATATATATATCTCCCTTTCTGAGTAGGGATACCTTAACGTAGTGAAAAGGTTTATCTAGCGCCATGATCAACGAAGCTATATTAGTCAGCCTCCCATACTAAGCTGTATTGCTGTGAGCAGTCAGACAAGCTCTCCAACCATCACCAATCCAAAGTTGGCCTGCGTGCTGATGAAAACTGACCAAACCTAACCATCAATAAGGACATGCCTGAGGCCTTTGTCCTGCAGTGGACTAGACACGGCTGCATTTGTTGTTTTTATATATATATATATATATATATATATATATATATATATATATATATATATATATATATATCTTACGATGCTGGTCTAGTGTAGAATAAATATGATAGTTTAATAATGATTTTATTTGTGCATTGAAGAGAAGTTAGCTAGCTCTTAAGATGACTTCTTCTCATGTAGACTTGAGTTTATTATGTAAATTACGTAAGACGTTCGTCGTTAATTTCATTGTATTCTTTATTCAAGTTAGTATATGCAAATTTACATTGTTTTTAAAAATTAGCTATGTATTTCGCATATTTTTGTTACGAAGTCTTACGTAATCAGTTTGAGAATTTTATGTGATAATACAAGATAGGAACAAGGGCTTATGTAATGTCTTTTTTATATTTCTATGAGGTATTACATCATATTTGTGAGAGAATGCGCAATTATTTTGGGTGCCATATGTTTTGGAAGTTTCTGAAGGGCCCTAGTGGTGGGTTTTATATTTTCTTATTTCGGGGACAAAGGGTGAGAGGAGCTAGCTGACTGAGAGAGTTCATCTCCCTGTTGCGTGAATACGCGTTTGAGAGAGTAATACTTGGTAACTCTGATGCTCTAGGGCCAACTCCCCACGCTTCCAGAGTGAACGGAACATTCTGGAAGTAGCTAAGTCTCTTATAAAGGCGTCCCCCAGGGTTGCGTATATAGATAGAGATTTGCAGCCTTAAGATCATCATCTCCCCTCTCTCTCACTCTCGCATGCAGCTCAGTGTATTGTTTTGAAAGTATTCAGTGACATATCGAAGATTTGGTGTGACGAGTCTTTGTAATCATAGTGAGTACTTATGAAAATTCTCTTATCGTTATTACAAACGGCCCTGCAGGAAGGTGATAGGCTCTTGTATTGTGATGTGGTTATCTATTTTCATTAAGTGTCAAACTTAAATATTATATTCAGATTTAATTTCTAGTGAAACAAGTGATTGTATAATTTCCATAAGTATTTCTTTGTCTTAATCTAAGGTTTATTCAGATTTAATGTTTAAAGTCAAGTATTTAAATAGTTTTCAGATTGTAACAATTTTGTTTTAATTTAAGTTTTCTTGAGACTTAATATTCCGAATGATTTGTTTGATTTATATAAATTCTTTTCAAAGTGTTGTAATTTATATAAAATATATTTATTTTTGTAAAGAGTGTATCATTCCAATCACCAATGTTTGAAATACTATTCGCTCGTATCCTGTTAAGAACCATAGTAAGTTTGTTTGAATAAGACTTAAGAATAACTACCCAGTTTTGTTTAGATATTCATTGTTTTGTATATTGCCGTCTGGGAGTTATTTAACAGGCCTAGAGTTCGTGGATTAATATTTTCAAGTGTAATAGACTTAAAGTAACAGCAAACAGGTGAGTTTGGAATTCGAGAGGTTGATTAGCTTGCCAGCCATAATTTATATATTTTATTATGTTTGGTTTCAAGACATGAGCTATAGTATAATATATTTTTTGTGGCCAGACCCGGGAGCTATCATTACATAATATATATATTATTATATGACTATGGCTCCTAGGTTTAGGCCCCCAAAATATATTATACTATGGCTCGTGACTGGGAACCAAACATATAATATTATACATATTACGACTGGCATGTTACTCAGCCTCTCAAATTCCAAACTAGATAACCAGATCATGATATAAATACTTTTACCGTTACTACAGGGCCAGTTACAAAACTTTACACAATGCCAACACTCACCTCAACACAATAAATCTAAATCACCTTTGAGTTCTTTTGTTACATTTCAACACACGATTTACGGTTAGGGCACAGAATCACTTTGGAGAGGACACACTATAGTTACTGAGAAAGAGTGAGGGAGGCACTTTGGCTCTTTCACAGGATGACTGTTTCTCTACTGCTGCTATGCAGCCCTGGGGGCACATTTATAAGACTTAGCTACTACCAGAATATTTCAGGTCTGAGATATGGAAGCGTGGGGGTTGGCCTAAGGGTGTAAGGTTGCCAAAGATTACTCTCATGGACGCGTACCCACGCAACTGGGAGACGAACTCTCTGAGTTAGCTCCGCTCACCTTTGTCCTTGAAATAATAAAAACAAGATACAACCTAACACTAGGATTTTCAAGATCCTTCCAAAGCACAAGGCATATAGGAATTGCGTGTTTTCTCTCAAACATGATGCAATACCTCATAAAAATTTTAAAGAACATTTACATAAAACCTTATTCATATCTTGTCTGTCACATATCACTCTCAAATAGACTTCGTAACAAAAATATGTGAAATGAGAAGTTAAATCTTAAAAATAACGTAAATTTATGTATAATGACTTGAATGAAGAATACAATGAAATTAACTACGAATGTCTTATGTAATTTGCATACAAAACTTACTCTACACGAGAGGAACTCATCTTATGGGCTGGCTATTCACATCTGCAATGCAAATATGAAATATATAAATACTTTATGAACAATCTACTGTATTTACTCTACGCTAGACCAGTTATGTAAGAATATATATATATATATATATATATATATATATATATATATATATATATATATATATATATATATATATATATATATATATGTGTGTGTGTGTGTGTGTGTGTGTGTATGTTTATGTTTAGCTCGAATTCCAAGTAAAGTAAGGTGCTTGTTCAATATACAGACATTATACCTCTACATTATATTATACACATGAACACTCGATGAAATATACATAATTTGCAGTTATCATAAAAATCAACAAGAAGTCGAATTCCTTATGTTCATAAGTAGGACTACAGATACTAGAAAAACCAAGAGAACTTGCAAGTCAAAACAAATTTTTTAATAAAACATTGAATAAGGATTCTTTTTTTTTTGTTTCCAAATGCAACAATCGCCTACTCCTTACTTTTGCAGTCTCCTTTTCTTGGAATTACGCCCAGAATGGTTAAGCAATATGAGCATTTTTGTTCATCTGTTTTAACAGAAGCACAGTTTCTCCATCTCTGCAGAACCAGCTTTCAATTTTGTTATTCGTTTAACTGTTCCTGTAACACTTGAGGTTTACATTCCATAAACATGGACTTAACGATAAAGTTGAATCAACGTGCTTGTTAGTGTTTCTCTTCAATGAATAGGGGTAGCCACTGCAAGTCTGAACAGTGTTACAATGACTTGGGTAGTAGGAAAACCATCATAAGTAAACTATGTTATCATGCGTCGAGCCATCGGACACTGGCTGGTGATTTCAATCATCGGCCGTTCGGGCAATTTGACTGTTTACCAAATGTCCCGTTATCGGAGAGACCTTACGAGAATGACGAAGGACTTATTTTTTATTTGTACTACGGAAGGGAATAGAATGGGATGGGATGCTCACTCGTCTGGATCTATAGGTCTGCCTCCCATAAAGGAGAAAGAATATTGATTTCCTACTTGTTTTCAAGATTGTCCTTTGAAAGTGCTCCTGGAAGGTTGGAGAGTAGAGAGTTAGAAGGATATTGAGGCAATAAGAATACATGACTTAACAACTTGAGTAATATTAACTGAAAAAAAATATCTTTAATAATTTTAAGGATAGAGCTAGAATCCATTTAGTGCAATATATTACGTGCTCCATGTCCGTGCAGTCAAGAAGGAGCTTTTGTGGTTATGAGTAGATACAGTTTTAAGAACATTTCCAGCTCTTTATAGGAAGACCAAAACAGGGACTTATGCCCGAAGTTTTTAAAACATTTCTAAACCCAGATTATCGGAAAAGGATTAACGAACTCATTCAAAGTTCTCTGGTATCAGGATTATCCATTCCTTCCCATTGTTAAAATTTCGCAAGCTTTCATTAAATAAAAAATATTACAAAATACTGAGCGTGCAGAGTATAACTGGAAATGATATTCTTTAGAATAAGTAAACTCTCCTTGCACTATCATTTACATACAGAATAATTTTAGCATTTTGCGTAAATCTCTCGAGGTTATGGTGGCCGATGTGGTAGCGTCCATGACCGGTGAATGCCTGACTGGGATTCCAGTCCCGCTTAAACTCGTTAGTTTCTTTGGTTGCTGCAAGCTGACTATCCTGGTGAACTAAGGATAGGGGGTTTTGGAGAGACTAAAGGTCCATTTGCTGAGTCATCAGGAGCCATTGCCTGGCCCTCCTTGGGTGGAGAGGTGGCTTGGGCGCTGATCATATGTGCATATGGTCAGTCTCTATAAGGATTTGTCCTACTCAATAGGGCAATGTCACTGTCCCCCGCCATTCATGAGTAGACTTTAAACCTTTCAGAATATGAGCATATCTATGAAACGTCGACATGCAGCTTAATATCACCTTTCAAGGGCAGACATATGTTTTTGCTGTGAGTGTGCGCGCAAGTGAAGGTTCTTATCATCACCTATTGACCTACACATAAGAAAAACAAGAGGAAGGAAGGAGGGTTTTAGTTTACACCTCTCCTCCAACCCCCATAACTACCACAACCCCTTGCCCTCTTCCAACAACCTCCATTTTCATCACGAGACCCCGGATGAATCAGAGCACGTCCGCACATTAAGCGAGGTCGATCAACAAGGCCACGATTTGGTGGCACATTTGACCTCTCTCGCTTTGGTACTCGTTTTGCCCCATCCCCTCTACCTTGATGCAGCTGAGCGATGGGACCCAGCTGTACGTTCTTGTCTTTGACCCAGGTGTCCTTTTCTTCAACCATATTGTCCTTTTTGTTGCACTTCTATGATGGGTATTTCATATCCATTCTGTATATCAGTGTTTAAGAACATTCTAAAAATAGTTGTATTTACTTAAATTCAGCACCATAACAAGAAATGTCACGTGATCATCAATTGGCATTATTCAATAAAGTAACAATAACGCTGCCAGTTGAGAAAATTATCTAAAGTCGTTCAGATCCTGAAACCTTTATAGAAGCATCCCTCAATAAGGCACTTACTTTCTGAAAAGAAGTTTGTGTCCAAGAAAAATTGTCAGACTTAGAACATCAGCAATCTTAAATCCGTTGAATTAAACAGGTAATCATCTCGAGGATTAACTGTTTCATTGTAATGAAAAGCCCAAATGACTGCAACGTTCGAAGCAAACGGTGCTATTCATATTCCATGAATTTAGGTATGATCCTACAATGTTCTGTTTATCATAAACGAAAAAAAATTAAAGTGATCCAGGTTAGGAGCCTTCGTTACCAATTCATATAAATTTCATGACCTTCAGGGGCAGCGAGTTCCATCATACAACAAGACATATTGCATTTAATCTATGTACAGTACTATTTATCAGTAATTAAGATTTGATATCATAATATTGAATTTCAAGGCACTACATCGCATCAATAAACAATCTTTATTATGGCATCTTTGAAAATTTGTTAAATTTGCTTAAGGTAAAATTTCATGAAGATTATATTCATACCTGACAGCAACGTTGACTTTCCGTCTGTGTCTTTTACTTAGGAAAACTGTTATTGTCTAATTAAAACGACATGAACTTGCATGTATATACATTTATACACATGTATAGCCTCTCTCTCTCTCTCTCTCTCTCTCTCTCTCTCTCTCTCTCTCTCTCTCTCTCTCTCTATATATATATATATATATATATATATATTTTACATACATACATATATATATATATATATATATATATATATATATATATATGCACACACACACACACACACACACATATATATATATATATATATATATATATGCACACACACACACACACACACACACATATATATATATATATATATATATATATATATATCATACACACACACACACACACACACATATATATATATATATATATATATATATATATATATATATATTATACTATGGCCTGTGTCTGGGAACCAAACATATAACATTATATATATTATGGCTGGCCAGCTAAACAACCTCTCAAATTTCAAACTCACCTGTTGGCTTTTACATTAAATCTGTTACACTTGGAAATATTAATGCCCGAACTCTGAGAGAGTTATATAAATCCCAGACAGCAATATATAAAACACTGAATATCCAAAGGTCTCTTTAGTACACACACAAAAAAAAACACAGTAATTATTCTTAAGACTTTTTCAAACACACTTATTACGGTTCTTTACACGATACGAGCAAGGTTGTAATAAACACTGATAATTGAAATAGTACACTCTACAAAAATAAATATTTTCTATATAAATTACAACACTATGAAAGAATTTACATAAAAATAAAAATAGATCACTCAAAATATTAAGTCTGAACTAAACTTAGATTAAGACAAGAATGTTACGATATGAAAATTATACAATTACTCGATGAACTATTATTTATGAATAAACCTTAGACTATGAAAAAAGAATTAATAATACTTATGAAAAATATACAATCACCTGTTTCACTTGAAATTAAACCTGAATACAAATTTAAGTTTGATAGCTAATGAAAATAGATAACCATATCACGATAAAAGTACATGTTTCCTTACTACAGGGCCGTTAACAAAAACTCAAAGAGAATTTTGATAAGCACTCAATATGTTTATAAAAACTCGTCAAACCAAAACTTTGATATTTCACTGAACACTTTTAAAACAATACACTGAGCTGAGTATGAGAGAGAGAGAGAGAGATGGGGTGGGGGGGGAGATGACTATGACTTAAGACTGGGATTCTCTATCTAGGCTATGCAACCCTGGGGTCGCCTTTCTATGAAACTTAGCTACTTCCAGAAGCTTCCCAATGATCGGGAAAGCGTGGGGGGATGGCCTATGGACGTCAGAGTTACCAAGCATTGCTCTCTCGAACACATACTCACACAACGCGAGATGGCTCTCAGTCACTAGCTCTGCCCACCCTTTGTCCCTGAAATAAAAAAAAAATGTTAATTCTTAAAAATAACTTGAATTTACATATACCGACTTGAATGAAGAGTACAATGAAACTAATGAAAGTCTTACTTAATTTACATAATAAACTTTAACCTACATGAGAGGAATTCATCATACTGGCTGGCTATTCATCCCTTCAATGCACAATTGAAATATATAAATAAATCATCAATAAACTATTGTATTTGCTCTACACTAGACCAGCTTTGTAAGTATATATATATATATATATATATATATATACATATATATAAATATATATATATATATAAATATAAATACATATATATATATATATATATATATATATATATATATATATATACCATATATATAAATACATATGTATATATATATATATATATATATATATACATATATATATATATATATATATATATATATATATATATATATATATATATATATATATTTATATATATGGACTGTATAAATATATGCCAATTTCTATAAAAATAAAAGTATTTAATCAGATGGTGCTACCAGTTTTAACTTATGCATCAGAAACTTGGAGCCTTACTAAAGCCTTAGAACATAAGTTAGTTACAACTCAAAGAGTATTAGAAAGAATAATAATAGCAATGACACTAGAGGCAGGAAAAGAGCAACATGGATACGAGAGCGAACTAAAGTAGGGAATATTCTAACAAGTAAGAAAAAGAAATGGACATTGTCAGGACATATAATGAGAAAGAAAGATAATAGATGGTCATTAACAATAGCAAATTGGGTCACTAAAGATTGCAAAATAAGCATGGGAAGGAAGAAAAGACGATGGATTGACGAACCAACAATGTATACGGGTACTGAAGGACATAGAAAGACCATAAACACACTGGAGTGGAAGGACATAGTCAGAAAGATTTGTCCTGCAGTGGACTAGTTACAACTAATGGTGATGCTGATGATGATGTAAGTATATAGATGTTTGCATATATAAAAATATATAAGGACGTGAGCCAATTTTGCCATACATGTCACGTTTGCCAGACAGCTGAAAAGCCTAACAAGTGCATCAAAAGAGCTCCCTTACACCCGATGGAAGTAAGAGGAGAACTCTTCAGCAATGTAATGTAAAAACAAACAGGTGAGTTTGGAACTCGAGAGGTTGTGTAGCTTGCCAGTCATAATATATATTTATTTATATATACTGTATATATATATATATATATATATATATATATATATATATATATATATATGTATATATATGTATATGTATATATATATAATATTATATTTTGGTTCCTATACACGGGAATATCATATAATATATATATATATATATATATATATATATACACATATATATCCAAATGCATATGAATATACTTACATACGTACATACATACATATATATATTTATAAACAGATATATATATATATATATATATATATCTATATATATGTGTGTGTGTTCACATGTGTTTATATATATATATATATATATATATACATATATATATATATAATATACACATATATATATATATATATATATATATATATATATATATATATATATATATATCTGTTGTGTAGCTTGCGAGCCGTAATATATATAGTATTATACTTTGGTTCCCATACACGGGACTATTATACATATATACAGTATATATATATATAATATATATATATATATATATATATATATATATATATATATATATATATATGTACATGTGTAAGTATATTCACATGTATTTAGACATACATATGTGTGCAAGTATATATATATATATATATATATATATATATATATATATATATATATATGTATGTATGTATATATAATAGTCCCGTGTATGGGAACCAAAGTATAATATTATATATATTACGGCTGGCAAGCTACACAACCTCTCGAGTTCCAAACTCACATGTTTGTTTTTATATTGCATTGCTGAAGAGTTCTCCTCGAACTTCCATCGGGTGTAAGGGAGCTTCCTTAATACGCTCGTTGGGCTTTTCAGCCGTGTGGCAAATGTGACATGCACGGCAAGACTGGTTCACGTCCTTATGCATGCTAGGCCAGAAAAAGTGTTTTATAATCTCCTCCATCGTCTTCCTTACTCCCATATATCCCGTCTCGTGCCCTACAGCGATCACCTGTCTTCTTAACGGTGTGGGAATATATATTTGACAGTATATGCCCAATTCGGCATTCCCAGGGATATCGACAGTGTATGCTTCCTCAGAAGCAATCCATCCATAACATAATATCAGGTCAGAGACTGCTGCTCCTCCGTCTCATCTACCGCGCGGTACAATAACTCTGTTAACATTGCATACTTCCGTTGCAATCCTTTCAGCCTTTTCCTACTCAGTGGCCTACTTCTAATGCTGAGTTTTCTATTTCTTCCAGGTACATTCCCTCTTTATACTCTTGTCCACTCGTGTGTCGTTCCTCTTCTCTTAGGCTTTCTTGGGAGTTATCCTCTTACTTACCATTAAAGAAATCCTCTTCTTAGGAAAACAAATCCTCCAAGTTCATCGCTCTTTCGGTTTCTTTTTCTTCTTTTCCTGCCACTTTTGTCGTCATAATCATAGTCGTCACACAACTAGGAAACAGATAAGGGTAGTCCGTCTCGAGTTCAGTCCTAGGTCTATACTTTAATGGTTTCTCCGTTACAATGGGAGCAGGCACAAACAATACTCCACCAACCTCATTACCCAACAGGTCGTCTTCTCCTTTGACAGCCAATGAATCCTTTATCGCAAAATCAAAATGACCTGTCACAACTCGCATGACAGTTTCAAACGGCAAATAGGAGTAATCTCTTCACCTCCTATTCCTTTCAAAATAACCAAGTCTCCTGTGAGAGACTGTTCCACCAATGGGTGTACTCCTCACATCACCACACTATGGTTACAACCTGTATCACGCAATATCTTGACCGGGGTTTGCTCACTCCCATCTATTACTGCTTACATACCTTCATAAATATATGGTTTAAAGATATCCACACTAATTGGGTTTTTCTTGTTAGTTGTGTAAACCTTAGCTGGTTTATTTTCCTCTTTGTTCTTTCCGATTGTTTCTTCGCCTTCGCATTCTGTAAAGTCCTTCGCAAGTTCAGTTCTAGGACTATACTTTAATGGTTTCTCCTTTACAATGGGAGCAGGCACAAACAATATTCCACCAGCCTCATTACCCAACAGGATGTCTTCTCCTTCGACAGCTAATGAATCCTTTATCGCAAAATCAAAATGACCTGTCACCAACTCGCATGACAGTTTCAAATGGCAAATAGGGGTAATCTCTTCACCTCCCATCCCTTCAAAATAACAGAGTTTCCTGTGAGAGACTGTTCCACCAACGGGTGTACTCCTCACATCACCACAATATGGTTGCAACCTGTGTCGCGCGATATCTTGACCGGGGTTCATTCACTCCCATCTATTGCTGCTTACATAACTTCATATATATGGTTTAATGACATCCACACGAATTGGGTTTTTCTTGTTCGTTGTGTAAACCTTAGCTGGTTTATTTTCCTCTTTGTTCTTTCCTGATTGTTTCTTCGCCTTCGCATTCTGTAAAGTTGAATTATCCTTAACCACTTGGGCGACTGCTTTTGGTTGATTCGACCAACATTCCTTACTGCTAGGGCCTCCCTTGCCACAATTAAAACAGACAATATTAACCTTCTGCGCGTCTTTCACGATACTAGAAGGAGGATGATTCGATGATTGTTGCTGTGGTACTATTGCATTCTGCTTGGGAAAAGTACCGGTGCTACTTCCGCTGTAACTATTGAACTAGTTTCCATAGTTCGGGGAATACTTGACACTTGGTCGGAACAACGGTTGAAACTTCACACCCAAGGAGGGTTTACGACTGATAATATTAGAATCTTCAATCACTGAAATAGCTTCATCAAGTTTTTTCACCTCTCTCTATCTCAAGTACGTTCAAATATGTTCAGGATTTCCTCGTAGATATTGTTCTTGTACTATCAAATCTTCGAAATCAGCCATCTCCCCCACGTTAGCAGCATTTATCCATCTTTTAAAACATTGTTGTACCTGGTAAGCGTAATCCAGGACAGTCATTTCCTCGTACTAGCCTCCTAGCTAGTACAGTGGTAACGTGTTTGCCTAGCATTTCGCATGGCAAGAGATCGATCCCAGCCCAAGACCGTGAGTTTAAGCTGTTTACAGGGGAGGCCACTGCTGTGGTAGGGCACCACAGTGGGGGGTTGGGCTTGCCCGGCTGACGTTCTGGTGAGCATCTATTCTGATGGAACCAGAACTGAAACCAGTCACCTTTAGTCACCTTTAACTTCCACAAACTTCGGAAAATTTCCTTATAATATTCAGGGGTCATCAGATACACTTGCAGCACGCTCCTCTAACTTCCTCTGGTCCTGAGATAAGGAAAGATAAGCTCTTTGGCCTTTCCCAATCAATACACTCTGCACTAATATAGGCCATTTGCCTTTGGGGTATTCCATCATCGACGCGACCGTTTTAAAATGATCAAAGAACTCATTGGGAGCTTCTTCTGCGAATTTCAGGATCAACGTCTGTGCATTTGCCATATCAAAATCTGAGTTGCCAACCTTGCACGAGCATTCAACAGTTCCAATTCCCTCACCTGTCATGTTTCTTCTGCCTGTCTTTCTTCCTGTCTTGCTTCCATTTCCTTCTCATGTCGTGCTTCTTTCTCTTCTGCCATCATCTTCAACCTAATCAAATTCTCTTTCGTTGCAACACCTCGAATCTCAGCCTCTACATCTGTATCTGCTTTTATCCCTTCAGTTTCTAGGTCAGCTAATCCTTGCTTTGCTATAAATTCTTCCTCAGCTTCCTGCAACAGTTCACAAGCTGCTACCATATTTTCTTCCGTCAATTTCACCGAGATTATCATTGCTTCTAAGGCTAGACACTTGATTAGGCCTTTATTCATTCCACTTGTTACATGGCCACCACATGCCATTAAGATAGAGAGCCACTGAGCTGTTGTTACATTAGATTCTGACAATTCCTGAACATTTGTGTTATTCAAAAACTCTTTGATATTATAATGTGCCATCTTGTACTTTAACAAATAATTTTATACCTCTCCAAAAAATATATCCTAAAAATGCATAAAATCCTATCAACACTAAATTGCTCAATTCTTTACTCAAAATATGGCCCTGTTATCACCAACATTTAAAACAGAATTGCTCGATCCCAAGGGTCTGGGCACGAAAATTATATTATATTATAATCCCGTGTCTGGGTACCAAAATATAATATAAAAATTGCGGCTGGCAAGCTACACAACCTCTTGAGTTCCTAACTCACCTGTTTGGTTTTACATTAAATCTGTTACACTTAAAAATATTGATACCCAAGCTCTGAGACAGTTATATAACTCCCCGCCAGCAATATATAAAAACACTGACTATCCAAAGGTCTCTTAAGTACACTCAAAACAAAATTGGGTAATTATTATTAAGAACTATTCAAACAACTTCTTGCTTCCATTCTTTAACAAGGGTACGAGTGAGCACTGAAATAAACAATAGTGATTGAAATAATACAATCTTTATGAAAATGAATATATTCTATAAGAATTACAACACTTCGAAAGAATTCATTTAAAAAAATAAATCACTGGAAATATTAAGTCAGAACAAAACTTATATTAAGACAAAAGAAATGTTACACTCTGAGAATTATAAAATAACTTCACTCGAAATATTAAATCTATATAAAGCCTTGAACTAGGGCAAAGGAAATAAATACTTACGAAAATTATACAATCACTTGTTGCCCTAGAAATTAAATTCTTCCACAATTAATTAGTATTGACACTTAACGAAAATTGTTAATCTGATAATGATACAACTATACTTCATGTCTGTACATAAATCTCCCTGGGTCAGTTACAAAGATTTACACAATACCAACACTCACCACGCAATAAATCTAAAATTTCTGGCAAGTATACAGCCATATTTTGAAACACTACACACAATATACGCTGGGGCACAAAATCACTTTGGAGAGGACACACTATAGGCACTTTGAGAGAGAGATGATGAATTTTGGCTCTTTCACAGGATGGCTGTTTCTCTTCTGCTGCTATGCATCCCTGTGAATTTACCTACTTCCAGATTATTTTAGGTCTGAGATCTGGAAGCTTGGGGGTTGGCGAACAGCGTAAGGTTGCCAATGATTCCTCTCTCGAGCGCATACCAACGCAACAGCGAGACGACTCTCTCTTTTTGAGAACCTTCCAAAACACGTGGCAAATATAAGACTTGCATATTTTCTCACAAACATGATGCAATACCTCATAAAAATATAAAAAAGACTTACATAAGCCCTTGTTTATATCTCACATCGATCATATACCACTCATAAACAAATTACGCGAGACTTCGTAAAAAAACACGGAAATAAAAAGTTAATTCTTGACAATAACATAATCTTACGAAGCTGGTCTGGTGTAAAATAAATATCGTAATTTATTAATAATTTTATTCATATTTCATATATTGTTTTCATTTGTGGATTGAAGAGATGATAACCAGTCTGTAAAATGAGCTCTTCTCATGTTGATATAAGTATTTTATGTAAATTAAGGTAAGACTTTCGTCGGGAATTTCATTGTACTTTTTATTCAAGTTAATATATGTGAATTTACGTATTTTCAATAAGTAACTTTTTATTTCACGTAAGTTTGCCACGATGTTTTACGTAGTCTATTTGAAAGTGTTGTAGGATTTGTACGAGATAGGAACAAGGGCTTACGTGATATTCTTTTATATTCAATGATGTATTGCGCAATGTTTGAGAGAGAGAATGTTCAATGATGCGTGCTTAGGAAGATTCTTTACCATGTGCTTTTGAAACGACGAGAAGATGTTATCTTTTTTTTTTCATTTCAGGGACAATAGATAGATGGAGCTAGCTGGGAAGTCGTCTTGCGGGTGCATTGGTGTGTATCTGGCAGTTGCCTGAAACCCCCTGATTTGCTTCTTAGCATTTTTATCTAAATGGAAACTCTGACGCCCTTAGGCAGAAGCTACACTTCCCAAATAATTTGGAGCCTTCTGGAATTAGCCAAATTTCATATAAAAGATGACCAAGGTTAGGTTACTACCAGAGACAGACAGACTTAGAGATCAAGTTAAAACGAAAGTCTTACGTAATTTATATACCAAACTTATACCTACCTGAGAGGAACTCATCTTAGGAGCTGGTAATGCACCTCAAATACTCAAATGAAATATATAAGTAAAATACATTAATAAATTATTTACTTTACACTAGACCACCTTTGCAAGAATATATCCGTATATATATATATATATATATATATATATATATATATATACAGTGTATATATATATATATATATATATATATATATATATATATATATATATATATATATATATATATATATATATATATATATATATATATATATATATGTTATTATTATACTAAGGTTTGTGTCTGGGAACCAAACATATAACAATACACACATATATATATATATATATATATTATGACTGGCAAGCTATACAACCTCTCAAATGCCAACCACAATTGTTTGCTTTTACATTAAATCTGTTACACTTGAAAAAAATATTAATAACCTAACTCTGAGACAAGTATACAGCTCCCAGACAGCGATGTATAAAACACTGAATATCCAAAGGTCTCTTAAGTACACTCAAAATCAAACTGGGTAATTATCATTACGAATATTCAAACAACTCTAACTTCGGTTCACAACAGGATACAAGTGAATATGAATTTAACACGAGTGATTGAAATAATACACTCTTTACAAAAATAAATATATTCTATATAAATTACAACACTTTGAAAAGAATTTGCATAAAACAAATAAATCACTTGAAATATTAAGTCTGAACAAAACTTAGATTAAGACAAAAATGTTACGATCTGAAAATTATATAATCACTTGACTTTAAATATTAAATCTGAATAAACCTTAGACTAAGACAAAAGGAATAATACAATGAAAATTATACAATCACTTGTTTCACTTAAAATTAAATCTGAATACAATATTCAAGTTTGTCACTTAACGCGAACAGATTACCAGATCACAATACCAGTACCCCTCACCTTCCTACAGGGCCATTTACAAAAACTCTAAAAGAATTTTTATAAGTACTCACTATGTTTATAAAACCCGTCACACCAAAACTTCGAGATTTCACTGAAAACTTTTAAAACAATACACTGAGTTGCTTGTGAGAGTGAGAGAAAGGGAGAGATGGCAATCCTAAGGCTGGAATTCTCTATCTATCTATGCAACCCTGGGTTGCTTTATATATGAAACTTAGCTAATTCCGGAATCTTCTAAGAGAACGAGTTCTGGAAGCGTGGGTGCTGGGCTATTGCGTCAGAGTTACCAAGTATTGCTTTCTCGAACACGTATCTACGCAACATGAGACGAACTCTCTCAGTTAGCTAGCTCCGCCCACCCTTTGTACCTGAAATAAAAAAAAGATAAGAGCTAACACGAAGGCCCTTGTGAACCTTCCAAAGTACATGGCATATTACGTATTCTCTCACAAACATGGCGCAATACATCATAAAAATATAAAAGAACATTACATAAAGCCCTTGTTCCTATCTTGTATGATCACATAACACTCTCAAACAGTTTACGCAAGACTTCGTAACAAAAATATGTGAACTAAAAAATTAGATTCTTAAAAATAAAGTAAATTTACATACACTGACTTGAATGAAGAATACAATGAAATTAACGACCAAAGTCTTCCGTAATTTACATAATAAACTTAAATCTACATGAGAGGAACTCATCTTAAGAGCTAGCTAACCTCTCTTCAATGCACATATGAAAACATAGATAAAATCATGAATAAACTACTGTATTTACTCTACACTAGACCAGCTTCATAAGAATAAATATAAACAGTAATCCCTCGCCATTTTGCGGCTCAAGTTTCGCGGTCTCAGTGCATCGTGGATTTTCAAAAATATTCATAAAAAATTAGAAAAAATGGTGCGAGAGTTACACAAGCGCTAGCAGAAGGCAGAGAGTACAGTAGAACATCAGGTATCAACACAGAGATGGCGCACAACTCAAAATCCACCTCTCTGATTTGCTGGCCATCTCGGCTCCTGAATCTCGCAAGATGATTGGCCGAGCCGCCGAGACGCTTTACCCAGCATCTCTCTCGCTTCACTTGTGTTGCTTAGTCTTGCTGTGTGGAACTTTTAGCTGTTTTCTTGTGCTTTTAGTGTAAAATAGTGCTTGTTACGCCCTTGAAAATGGCTCCTAAACGACCTCTACCCTCTACACCCTCTAGTGAACCCAAGAAGAAGAGAAAAATGATGACGGCGAACGAGAAAGTGAAATTATTGGACAGCTTCAGGCAGGCAATAGCTATGCATCTGTTGCCCGCATTTACGGAGTGAATGAATCGACGGTTTGCTACATAAAAAAAGATGAAATGAAAATATGTAAAACTGCCTCAATAACGTTCTCCAAGGACACTAAGCGCGTTGTGACTCCTCGTAATAAGACGATTGTGCAAATGGAGAATGCGTTATCAATGTGGATATCGGACTGTCGGGAAAAGAAGGTTAGTCTCGATACCAACATGATTCGAACCAAAGCCAAAACCCTGTATGATAGCCTAGTTCCTGAAGGAAAATCAAACGAAGACGACGAAGGTGATGATGACAACGTAGATGATGATCCTGCCCCACGAGAAACACGTGGTTTTGTTGCCAGCAAGGGCTGGTTCGAGAAATTCAAGAGGAGGTTTGGCTTTCACAGTGTTCCTTTGTATGGGGAGGCCGCCTCGGCAGACCAAGAGGCAGCTCTTCGTTACGTCGAGGATGAGCTCCTGAAGTTAATTAAAGAAGGTGGCTATCTCCCAGAGCAGGTGTTCAATATGGATGAGACTGGCCTCTTCTGGAAGAGGATACCGTCCCGGACGTTCCTTTACAAGGACGAAGTGAAAAAGCCAGGGTTCAAGGCCCACAAAGATCGCATCACTCTCCTCATGTGCTGGAATGCTGCGGGCTTCATGCTCAAGCCTGGCTTAATTTACAAGTCCATGAATCCTCGGGCTTTGAAAGACAAAAACAAAGCCTTTGCTGCCCGTCTACTGGATGAGTAATAAAAAGGCATGGATAACCAAAGCCCTCACACTCGACTGGTTCGTGAAGTGCTTTATCCCACAGGTGAAGCTGTACCTCGCAGAGAATGGGCTGCCCTTTAAGGTCCTCTTCTTGATGGACTGTGCAGGCGGACATGCAACGGATCTGCATTATGATGGGGTCCAAGTGGAGTTCCTGCCCCAAACACCACTTCCCTCATACAACCAATGGATCAGGGGGTCATTTCGGCCTTCAAGGCCCTCTACACGAGGTCCACGATGGAGGGCCTCATCTCCTCCATCGATAATGACAACGAGGACTTCAACCTCAAGAGAAATTGGTGGGAATACAACATTGCAACGTGCCAGGCCAACATTCAGAAAGCTCTTAATGAGATGAAACAGCAAACATTGAATGCAAGTTGGAGAAAATTGTGGCCAGACATTGTTCATGACTATGAGGGATTTACGCCAGCGAAGCTAACCACTCCGCCGTAGATAAGGGTGTGAGGCTAGCACGGTTAGTAGCTAATGAGGGTTTCTCTGACATGATGACAGATGACGTCAATTCACTGATCGAGTGCCACTCGAAGCCCCTAACAGACGAGGACCTTGTCGAAATGACAAGATCAGCGAGTGAGGAAGAAGAGGCAGCCGACGTCGGCGACGACGACAAAGCTGAAGAACGTGGCCTTACCTTGGACAACCAAGCTTGTAAGGTGGGTCTCACTCAAGTAAGTTCAAGTAAATGTATGTAAATTAATAAGACTTTCGTCACTCATTTATAGTATTTTCATTCAATTCTGTACATGTAAATTTACATTAATTTTAAGAATTAACTTTTTATTTCACGTATTTGGTTATGAAGTCTTATGTAATCTCGTTTAGGTATGTTGTATGACCCATACGAGGAATGAACATGAGATTTTACATCATCTTTATGTTTCCACGTGGTTAGAAGGTTCTTAGAGATTCTTGAAATAGATTTACCCTTTTCTTATTGTTTCGAGGAGGGGGGTGTCGGAGTTAGCTGAGAGAGTGTTCCCTTGCAAGGAAGGTTTGTTCACCCTTTCGATTTACTACGTTGGCAACCTTATGCCGCTAGACCATGCTCCCAAACTACGAGAATGATCTACTAAAATTATCTAGAAGTATTAAGTCAATGTATATATATGCCCCCGGGAATGCGTAAGCAGCAGAAGAGATCCAGCCTGTCCCTTTGAAAGAGTCAAGTTTGCCCTCTCTCCTCTCAAGTGTGTGTCCTCTCAAGTACAAATAGTGTTTTACTGTCAAACGTGGTTAACGATTTCTATCCAACATATATTGTGTATACTGTGTCCAAACGTTGATGAATCCATTAAATGTTATTTCAAGTGTATTGTGTTAATGTAAGTACTTTTGTCATAAATTTTTGTAACTGGCCCTGTGAGATTTTGGTTAATCAGTGAAGTATATTTATTTTGCTTATCTGTTCGGTAACCTTGTGTGAGCCAAAAGACGTAAGTGTAACAGTTACATTTATGTAAATTTCATTTAATGTTTGATCATTAGAGTGTTAAAGTGTTAATTATTTTCATTAATTAATTATCAAAATTCAATATTTCTATAAATTCATTTCCAGCGAAACAAGTGATTGTATAATTTTTTTAGTCTTTCTTTGGTATTAGTCTAAGGTTTTGTTCAGATTTGATATTTCAAGTAATTTAAATTTGGTATTAATTCTTTTTGTATTATTATTTTAACTTTTTACAGAATATATTTATTTTTATAATGTGTGTATTTTTTTCACTCACCAATATTTCCTATAGTGCTTGCTCGCAATCCCTGACTTAGAACCAAAGTAAGAGGTTGTTTTTGAATAGTTCATATTAAATAATCCCCCAGTTTTGTTCTGAGAGTAGCCTAAGAGACCTTTGGATATTCATTGTTCATACATATTGCCGTCTGGGAGTAGCGAATATTCTTAGAGCTAGGGTATTATTATTTAAGTGTAACAGATTTATGTAAAAATAAACAGATGAGTTTGGAGCTCGGAAGTTTATATAATTAGCCATCCGTAAATATACATATATATATATATATATATATATATATATATATATATATATATATATATATATATATATATATATATATATATATATATATATATATATACAGTATATATATTCTTACAAAGCTGGTCTAATGTAGAGTAAATAATTTATTCATGTATTTCATTTGTTTATTTAAGAGGTATATAGAAAGGTGAGTTCCTCTCATGTAGGTATAAGTAATTATATGCAAATTACTCAATACTTTCATTGTTCATTTAATTGTATTTTTCATTTTATTCAGTATATATAAATTTACGTTAGTTTTTAGAATTAACTTTTTATTTCACATATTTTGTTACGGAGTCTTATGTAAACTCGATTAAGTGTACTGTCCGAATCAGGACCCGTATAAAGAAGGTCGGCCAAACGATGGTCAGTATTTTTTCTTTCTTTCTTTCTATCCCGTCAACTGAGCCATGGCCCGGCCCAGTCTCGTCCGTTCTGATAGGACGATAATATTATCTATTTGTATAAATTTTGTTAGTTAACACGTACTAGGATAAATATTTTTTTCTATCAATGTATTCAAACAATATCCTAATATATGATGGTAAATAATGTAAAGTATTTACTATCAATGTATTCAAACCATATCCTAACATAGGATAATGAAGAAAGAAAAGTATATTAGTCTTCATTTGATATATCATGAAATTTTCTGATCAATTAAAGATTTATGGGATGCCAGTTTTCTGTTTAAGACTAAGAGAACAATGGTGGATAAAAATGCAAGATCAGAATCTGGTATAGTTTGTTTTTATTGAAAGTAAGGGGACATCAATATGCAATATTAATACAGTCACAAATCATAATTCATATGGACATTGATACACAAACACGCACACATTTATATATATATATATATATATATATATATATATATATATATATATATATATATATATATATATATATATATATATAGGCTGCAGAGAGAGAGAGAGAGAGAGAGAGAGAGAGAGAGAGAGAGAGAGAGAGAGAGAGAGAGAGAGAGAACTGGGAAATATAATACTACATATTAAGTTTAATTTCTTTCCTATCTTGTTTTCCGTCAGATTCGTTTTTCAACTTTTTATTTAATCTGATGGCCATGTTGAGGTAGAGTTTTCTGAAAAATACAGATATCTTGGCAAAAAAATCAACACTTCTTCAGGAATCTCCATTTCAAGTTCTTTTGAAGCCTTTTTAAGTTCTTCCTCGAGTGTTTTAAAACAGTTTTTTCCTACACGAAGACTTTGCCTATGAATGGAGTTAAACACATCTCTTAACTTAGTTAATTGGAGGAAGAACTCTTTAGAGGGAAAAAGCAAATAACCCCTACTTTTGAATTTAATCCACGATTTACCTGAAGTTTGACTAGTTTCTTGATTGCCCAAATGAGGGTATTTGATGGAATTTTTTTTTTAACTATATAACCACCAATATACTTCAAAGCTTCTTCTATAACTGTGTTGACCATTTTATTCAAGTTTGCATCATCAATTGGCATACCATCTTGCGATGAAAAATCAAAATAATTTTCACAATCAGGCACCAAATCTTTAAACAAAAGGCTTGTCAGGCACACTTCTAACGCCATCTCCCTTTTTTTGGCTTGATTTTTTTTCTATTTGCTGACATTAGTCAACATGTCCTAATTGTTAAACTTTCCTTTAGAGTTAGTTTTTCACTCATGATTTCAACATTTTTGCCAAGCAATAGTGTTCTCCTCCTATACTTGAAATCTGCAGGATTTGGATGATCATCTGCCTTATGCAACCAAAGAAATGTTCTAGGTAGTCCAGATTTAGCCTTTGAGTTAAGATATAGTTAACGCCGAAATTGTTTTTCACCATATTGAAAAGTCCAGTCAGTGACTTTGACGAAAGTATTACCCCTTTCTGAAATCCATAAATACATCTGTTTTTTAGAAATTTTACTTTCTTTTTACTCACGTAGTCTATCACTTTATTAAGTACATTTATTTGTTTCTCTATGTGCATTCCAGATCCACTGCGCATTTGCAAGTCTCCAATCATTTGGTTTTAATTCATGACATCAATCCAGCTATTTATGAGAGATATGAAGTCAGACTGAGAGAGCCTTGGCCCACGTGATAAGCCAGGTCGGTGAGTCATTTATAATCCTCTGTCTGGCCGACCTTCTTTATGTGGGTCCTGGTCCGAACCATACAAGTTACGAACGAGGACTTGTGTAATTTTTTTGTTTTTACGAGGTATTGCGTCATGTTTGTGAGAGATTATTGTTATATTTCAACATGCTCAGAATGTTTTTGACACCCCAAGAGTTAGTTTTATCTTTTTTTTATGTTCCGATGAGGTAGTTGGGCAGAATTACTGAGAGAGAGGCCTCGCTAGGTGCTCTGGAACTCATCTACTACTAGATTTAATTGGCAACCTTGGTGCTGGTAGGCCTGGCCCCCAAGCTTCTAGACCCCCTGACCTAGAACGATCTATAATAGTGAAGTCAATATATATACGCCCCCAGGAATGCATAGCAGCAGAAAAGATCCAGCCTGTCCCTTTGTAAGAGCCAAAGTTCCCCTCTCTCTCGCAAGTGCCTCAAGTGTGTGCCTTCTCCAAAATGAATAAGTTTCTTACTCTACAAATATCGCGTGTAGTGTGTTCATACATTGATAAAGCAATTAAATAATATTTCAATTGTAATTTGATAATATGAATAAGTGCTTACTATAAATTTTTCCAATTGGCCCTGTGTGGTTTAGGTGAAAACAGTGAAGTGCATTTATTTTGGTTTAACTGTTTGGTTACCTCTTGTGATCCCCCCAAAACATAAGTTTATTTGTTACTTTTATGTAAATTTCAATTAGAGTTTAATCGTTAGACTGTTAAAGGTTAACTGTTGCCATTGATTATCAAGATTAAATATTTGTGTAAAATTTAATTCCAGTGAACAAGTGATTCTATAATTTTCAGTGTAATATTTTCATATCCCAGTCTAAGGTTCTGTTCAGATATGCTATTTCGAGTGATTCATTTTGGTAATAATTTTTCGGTATTAATGTTGTAAAATTTTATAGAACAAATTTATTTTTTGTAAAGTGTGTATTATTTCGATCACCAATATTTCTTACAGAGCTCTCTCGTAACCCATGACTAAGAATAGAAATAAGAGGTTATTTTGAATAGTTCAAGTAATCAATAACTCAGTTTTGGATATTCAGCGTTTTTATGTATTGCCACCTGGGAGCTGCATAATTTCTCAGAGCTCGGGTATTAATTTTCAAGTGTAACAGATTTATGTTAAAATGCATAGGTGAGTTTGGAACTTGGAAGGTTATGTAATTTTCCATCCGTAATATATATATATATATATATGTATATATATATATATATATATATATATATATATATATATATATATATATATATATATATATATATATATATATATATATTCTTATGAAGCGGGTCTATTGTAGAGTAAATATCGTAGATTATTGATAATTTTATCTATATTTCATGTTTTGATTTCCTTTGTGCATTGAAGAGATGATACCCAGCCTGTAAAATGGGCCCCTTTCATGTAGGTATAAGTATTTCATGTAAATTATGTAAGACTTTTGTCGTGAATTTCATTATATTCTTTATTCAAGTTAAAATATGTAATTTACATATTTTTTTTTTTTAAGATTTAACTTTTTATTTCAAGTATGTTTGCTATGAAGTCTTGCGTACTCTATTTGAAAGTGTATTATTCATGCGAGATAGGAACAAGGGCCTAGGTAATGTTTTTTTTTATATATTAATGTGTATTGCATCATGTTTGCGAGAGAGAATGTTCAGTGACACGTGCTTTCGAAGTTTCGAGAATACCCGGTGAGAGGATGTTATCTTTTTTATTTCGAGGACAAAAGGTGGATGGAACTAGCTGCGAAGTCGTCTCGTGGGTGCATTGATGTGTATCTGAGAGTTGACTGAAACCCCTCTGATTCGCCTCTTGGCATTTTCATCTAATTGGAAACTCTGACGCCCTTGGGCAGGGGCTACGCCTCCCAAATAATATGGAACCTTCTGGAATTAGCCAAAGTTCATATATAAGGTAACCCAAGGTTGGGTTAGAGTCAAAGACAGACAGACATAGAGATCGAGTTGGAACCGCGGCCTGAGATAGCCTCCTTCCCCTCTCCCTCTCTTTTTCTCACTCACGCTAGCAATCCATTAAATTTTTGAAGTGTTCATTACGTTAGTGTGTCCTCTCATAAATAACTCTGTGCCCCAAAGCAAATCGTGTGTCACGCAAGACTAAATGGTGATTTTTTAATTCATTGTATTAGAGTGAGTGTTGGCATTGTATAATATTTTTTTAAACGTCTTTATAGGGAAGATCGTTTTGTTACGTGATTCATTAAGTGTCAAACTTGAACATCGTATTATCAGATTTATTTCGAGTCTGTATAATTTTCATTGCATTATTTCTTTTCTTGGACTAAGGTTTATTCAGACATAATAGTTCAAGTCAAGTTATTATAAATTTCAGACCGTAACATTTTTGTCTTATTCTAAGTTTTATTTAGAACTATTATTTTCCAGAGACTTATTTTGTTATGTAAACTCTTTTCCAAGTGTTGTAATTTATATGGAATAAATTTATTTTTGTAAAGAGTGTATTATTCCAATCATCATTATTCGGAACCAGATTCCGCTCGATTCCTGTTAAGAACCACAGTGAGAGTTAAATACGGTTTTATAATACTTAATAGTAATTACAAAGTTTGGTTTTGAGTGTGCTTAAGAGACCTTTGGGTATTCACTGTATTATATATTACTGTCTGGTAGTTATTTAATGGTCTCAGAATTCGTGTATTAATGTTTTAAAGTCTAAAATCAAACAAGGTAGTTTGGAATTCGATAGGTTGATTAACTTGCCATTCGTAGTATATTTGGCTCCCAGTCACGAGTCATAGTATAATATATTCAGTTAGTGCCCAGACCAGAGAGCCATATCTTATAATATATTTTGGGTGCTCAGGCCCGGGATCCATATCATATGATTATATATATAATATATATGTATATAAATTTATATACATATACATATATATATATATATATATATACATATATATATATATATATATATATATGAATATATATATATATATATATATATATATATATATATATATATATGAATATATATATATATATATATATATATATATATATATACAGTATATATATATATATATATATATATATATATATATACGTATATATACATATATGTATATATATATATATATATATATATATATATATATATATATATATGTATATATACATACACACACATATATATATGAATATATATATATATATATATATATATATATATATATATATACAGTATATATATATATATATATATATATATATATATATATATATATATATATACATATATTTATATATATATATATATATATATATATATATAAGTATATATACATATATGTATATATATGTATATGTATATATACATACACACACACACACACACACACACATATATATATATATATATATATATATATATATATATATATATATATATATATATATATATATCTTTGTGCCCAATCTCAGGAGGAACAGATGGTGTAAACCATATTACTGTCAGATCTTGGAAAGTGGAAAACACCCCAGACTTTCAAACAGATGTTTTACTTCTGGTTTTGTCATTGTTTTTCCTGTTTGCCTCGAGAATCGTTGCACAGGTTTCTCCTCTTCACCTCCGGTAGTTATATTCGGTGACAGCTTTTCCTATCCCCTTTGAGTAAAGAATGAATCTCTTGAAAAAAAAAATATGAAAAATCTTGCTAATAACATGATGGTGAACTTCGTGGAGAGCATAGCTAGAGATAATGAACTGTATGTTTTGCAGCCATGTTAGCATTCTTCTTATTGGGAAAACTTCACGGTGAATTTTAAACAATAAATTGATTATCGAAGACGGGTCAGCTACAGAAATTGATAAAAGTTAACAAATTGTCCACTGACGTGATTTCTTCCAAAAGGTAATCCTTTCCTCAACCAAGTTTTATTTACGCAGATAAGCGACAACTAAATAAACATCCTTATACGCTGTAACAGTGTATGAGAGAGAGAGAGAGAGAGAGAGAGAGAGAGAGAGAGAGAGAGATCCCGGGGTAAAGATATTTGTGTGGACATGTCAACATTACACCTAAAATGATGATAATTTCAAGAAACTGAAGAAGACCAAGGTCTGTTCAAAACATTTTGTTAGAGAGACGGTGAACACTGAGGAAAATTTACGAATGACATAAGGATTTAATTTAAAGGCCAAAACTAAATAGTTATTTAAGTCAGAATCCATCATCATCATCTCCGCCTACGTCTATTGACGCAAAGGGCCTCGGCTAGATTTCGTCAGTCGTCTCTATCTTGAGGTTTTACCAAGACAAAATTAGAGGTCAGAATATGATTATATTTTCTTTAGCACCGATATCAAATGCGTAATTACAGGCGTCTACTGATTCTAGAGTTGTCAAAGGGTTAACAGTAACCGAGTTGAATGTACTGTAAAATGCAAGCATTTTTATTTGATATCATCCTCAATAAAACAAACATTGCTTCCATCAGGTTTAGTGAGTTGATGAGGAAATGTAACAATTTGGTGCGACACTGGACTGATATTTTGATAAGTTTGCTCTGGGAAAGACAGTGAATATCCACTAATTGAGATTAGAGCGTCACATTAGCTGTAGTATTACATTAGGATACACGTAACTTCTGTATCATTTTGGGTCTCTCTCTCTCTCTCTCTCTCTCTCTCTCTCTCTCTCTCTCTCTCTCTCTCCCTCTCTCTCTCTCTCTCTCTCTCTCTCTCTCTCTCTCCCTGATTCAGCATCATGATTTTGTGTTCGCTGCAATCTCTTTTCGTCATTTAATACAATATTTGGTCTTTCTGTCTCTTTTTTTTTTTTTTTTGTTTGAGGCTCTTCACAATACCTTCTGTTATCATTGGATTTTATTTTATTAATCTAAATATGGTATTTTCCCTTATTTTTCTTTCTTTTCTTCACTTCCTTTCATAACCGTGAAAACCATCACTGCTTCATATAGAGGAAGGCTCATATATACATTCATTGTAACTTACGTTCCCAACATCAAATCTGTTGTGAATGAACAACCTAAAATATTTTATAATAAATTTCCGGATAAATTTTGCATTACGATTTCGTACTTCCATTTTTAATTAATGCACGTTATACAATTTAGAGCCTTAAATTAAATTAGTGGTTGATTTCCTGTAAACTAGTTCCTCGCTGAGCCTATTCCAGATGGGAGGGAATTGGATTCGCAAATCAGCCTTCAATCATCAATTGAGGTTTTCGGACGTTTCAGACTGAATTTCCATAATGGACGATTTCTTTCTGATTTTAAGCTTTCCAGATCACGCCAGATCAATTTCCCATGTTTTGATAATTTTTTATTGTTAAAAACGTTAATCAAACGACAAAGTAATGAGTATATTTTTCGATTTTATATCTATATTACGGAAGGATCCTGAAAGTCAATTTTCTTATTAGTCAACGAACTGGCAGTGTGGTAGAGGAAAAGCTAGAAAATTGATATAATGACCAGACATTTTTTGTTGTTCCTTATTTTACTCATTATAAAGAGAAGAAGTTACAGCACCGAAATACTGCATTTCATGTGTTAAGACTGTTTCTGTTATGCACACAAAAATGTTTATGGTAATTCGATGAAAGATATGGACAATAAAGGTGCAGAAGGTAATATGACAATCAGAAGTATGAATACTTCATGTTTTTACTGGAGAGAGAGAGAGAGAGAGAGAGAGAGAGAGAGAGAGAGAGAGAGAGAGAGAGAGAGAGAGAGAGAGAGAGAGAGAGATACTGATGGTGAAAAGTTGTTGTTTGAAAAGTTGCGTTATGTCTCTATAACTGTGTAATATTTTATGGATGAAGTGATGCGATGATCTAGGAAGAAACACTTAGCCGTAAGTGCAAGCTACAGGGATGGGAACACTGGACATACAGTAAATTAGTATGGAGCCTAAAGTGGCTGATGTTTGCACAGAAAGTCGAAAGTTGAAGGAAATTGGATGTAGTAAAGATAGACTTTGGATAGATGAATAAATTATTGGAATTTGGGCCATTAGGCAGATTTTGGTTATACTGGCCGCACATATGCAATTTCTTTTTTGTCGATTTATGGCCCAGGTTAGCTTGGGAATCGAAGGGCACTCGGCTATGGGAGGCCATTCAGCGTCTAGGTAAAAAATTCTTAGATTTTGTCCCAAAGATATCATTGTCCATGGAGAGTAAAATGGGAACCTACGAAGGGACTTGCCTCTGTTTTCTATTTCGAAAATGAAGTTTGGATGAGGAATACGATTGAAAGGCACGAAGGTGGTAGCTGTTGACTTTAATTACTTGCCAACCCTAATTTGAGAAAAAAGATTGAAACCTTCGAATCGAATAACAATTGGATGAAAAATTGCGGATTGTTTGTAGGTGGTTTGGTCTTATGTTGGAGAAGAAAGGGTATACAGTAATTCGGAAGAATTTGGAAGGAGAAAGAAAAGAAGACTGATATTATAAGATAGAGATCCTCGAAGGGCGTCGTTTGCAGTACGTTGAGTCAGTTTACTAGTCAAAGGAAGCAACCAATGATGCAGAAGTAAGTCTTCTGGCCAAGAGACTCTGTCTCTTTCTGGAGGAATGTGGCAGTAATGGTTTTCCCGTCACCAACAAACACTAAACTCTCAGCATATATTTTGTGACAACACTGCGAATGATTATTGTGATTTAACCTTAAAAAATGTTTAGGGATGCAACTCACCGAAGTTGTTTCATCCTTCTCAATGATCTGGTAAGACACGTGACGTGCTTTTACTGTTACCTCCTACCTTTTCAGAATCACAGTCCATAAAAAAAGATGTTTTGTAATTCTTATTATTAGAATTTCAGAGGCTATGTTCGGCTGACAGTACTGTTATCCATAAGCATATTCAACTCTTGTCGACCTTTTGTCAAAACTTTTTTTTTCTTATTATTTCTTTCTATGGTGTTTAAATGTCTTTGGATTCAGTTCATAAGCAATATTAATATCACATACTATCTTAGCAGTTACATGATATGCGAGAAGGCAATATGCAGTCACATGATGAAAAACGTAATTATGATACTTGTAAAAGCCACGTTTTATTCAATGACGCACACCGGTCTACCACCAGATCAGCAACTACCAAAGCCATAAAAAAAACCTTGCTTCCAAATATGAAAAATATAATTTCAAAATAGTATCCCAAAACCTTTATCTCAATAATCGAATCGTTATAATTTACACTGGTCATAAAAGCTCTCTATGTCCCGATTTCATTAAAAACCTAAAAGAAAAAGTTAGCAAAACGCAAAAGGCATATTTCAGTTTGAAATTGTGTTTGATCACACAGGGGGTATTTGTCTATCCATCTACTTTTCAATATATGAAAAAACACACACACTCACAGTAAAAGTGAAGAAAGCATTAAAACGCACGAAAAGGTGCAAAGGAGCGGGAAAAGATGGCCTAACAATTGATTTAATAATAGATGGAGGAGATTTCATACTAGTAAAACGGACTGCACTTTACACAAAATGTCAGCAAGAATGCTCTATACCCACAGCTTGAAAAAACTTTTTATCATTATACTAATTCACAAAATGGAAGACATATAAGACCTAAAGAATGTTCGCCCAATAAGTTTACTCTCAGTAATATCTATAAAAAAAAATGACAAAGATCATATTAGACCGAATAAAAGACATCTAGACTTTATCAATCAAGAGAGCATGCGGTCCTTAGAAATGGGTATCCAACAGCTGCCATATCCTTGTAATTGACCACCTTATGGTAAAATCAACAAACTATGACAAATCACTATGTAGGTCATTTATAGACTAGGAAAAATCTTTTGATTATGTCTAAACTTCAGCAGTAACGAAAGGCTTTCAGAAATAAGGAATAGATGAATCTTATGTTAGAACAATTGAAGATACTCATACAGGAAGTACGGCAATCCTAAAACTACATAAAGATAGTGAGAAAATCCCAATTGAGAGGGGATTTAGACAAGGAGACCTCATCTCTCCTAAATTATTCAAGAATTTAGATTGGGAAAATGTAGGAATGAATATAACTGGGGGTTTACCATAACAACTTAAGATTTGCAGATGATACATTTGTATTTAGTGAATCATGGGAGGAATTGCAAGAGATGATAGAAGATTTGAATAGAAAAAAACAGAAATGTAGGAATGAAAATGAATATGAGTAAAACTAAGATAATGCTCAATGAAAACAGAGAGACAAATAAGGGGCTATGAACGAACTTCTAGCGATTGTTAATGAATATACATGCTTATGACAAACAGTAAGTGTTTCCCTAGGACATGAGACCAAAATTAAAATAAGGATAAGCATGGTATGGAGAGCTTTTAGTAAACAAAATGAGATTATGAAATGTAAAGTCGTACTTTCTCTAAAAGAAGTACTTAATGAGATGGTCCTACCAGTATTATCTTATGCATCTGAAACTTGGAGCCTTACAAAAACCTTAGAACATAAGCTATTACAACTCAAAGTACTAAGGAAAATTTAATGATGGGAATAACACTAAGAGACAGAAAAAGAGCGTCATGGATACGAGAGCAAACTGAAGTAGATGATACTCTAACATGTAAGAAAAAGAAAGTTACATGGGTAGGATATATTATGAGAATGACAGATAATAGATGGACATTAAGAATAACAGAATGGATCTCTGAGATTGCCAAAGAAGCAGGAGAAGAAAGACAAGACGATGGATTGACAAACTAAGAAAGACCATTAACAGATGCGAGTAGAAGATGTCTGAGGCCTTTGTCCTGCAGTGGATTAGTAATAGTTGATGATGATGATGATATATATATATATATATATATATATATATATATATATATATATATATATATATATATATGTGTGTGTGTGTGTGTGTGTGTGTGTGTGTATGTTTGTATGTGTGTGAATGTGTGTATATGTGTGAATAGATAAGCATATGAGCGTGTTTGTATATACAGTATTCATGTGTAGGCTATGTACTGTATGTATATAAAATACTTTGCACACCCTAGTATGATTATGAAACGATTTGGGATTGAGAAAATAATGTAGTGAAAGAGGGACTGATGATAAAAGAACGGAATGTGTTAAACAAGGAACAAGAATAAAGTGCTTTCTATAAACTAATGTGAGAGGTTTGGAAAGGTCGAATGATGCATTATATGACTTGGAAGTCACTTATGATAGAAATAATGGCTAGGTAATATTTAGGGTATTCATAGTGTATTGAATGGTGAGGGGTTGTTGAAAGTTATTGAAAAAATATAATGAAAGTGGAGCATGTGTAAAAGAATGCAGATAAAGGCGGAACTGGTTATTCGTAAAAGGTTGGTCTGAGACCATGGTGTTATATGTTACTGTGGATATTCAACATCTTTACGGATAGAGTGATGGCAGAGGTCAGAGAAAAGACAATGGATGTATATGAAAGTTGTGGGATTAAAAAAATGAGTTGTGAATGGGATGTGGAATTTTGGATGTTTGAACATGATACTGTATCATTAGATTATGGACAGTGAAGAGAGACTGCAGAAGCTGGTAATGGAGTTTGAAAGTGATTGCAAGGGGAGAAAAATCAGTTATCTTGAATAAGGTAAGAGTAGGGTTGGGAAATTAACTGGAAATGAGGACGACGTGGTAATATATGTTAATACTAATGGTGGAAGAGTAAAATGTTGATTTATTTGTATCTGCAAGTAAAGATAACAAATGAGGCTGTGATGAGATGTGAGTCTCAAAATAAGAGAAGCAGGAAAAGAAGAGGATGTGAGTGAATGATTAGAAACTTGTTTGTTTGAAATTATTGTTGAACCAACTTTCCTTTATGGAAGAGAAGTATGAAGACAGAATTATATTGAAAGAAAAAAGGGTTGAAACTTTTGTAGAAAGAAGGAATGAAGAAAGGTGAATTATTTGGGTGAAAATTTTTGAAAAAGTTAAAATGTGTGAAAGATTTTTTCGGAATATTTATAGGTGGTTTGGTTATGTGGGAAGAATGGATTACGTTAGGTTAGTGAATACAGTATACAATTTAGAAGACCTAGGAGGAACGAGAAGAACACCTTGAAACGATTGAATAGATATCATGAAAGACCTATTGAAAATGGAAGTGCAACTGATGTGGAAATTTCACTGGTCTGGAGTTTCATCCTTGATATAGTAGTTAAAAAGTGAATATGGTGGTGACTTGATTAGAAATTCCTCTTTATATATACATATATATACAGTATATATATATATATATATATATATACTACAACTGACGAATTACGTAAATTCCCGAGCTCCAAAACCCACCTTTATATTACATATTCTGATACACAAGAGAAAAACCTCCGAGCTCTGAGAATAATGTGCCCAGATGATAATTTATCTGAATACTAAATATCTAACTTCACACTCAAAACAAAACTGGGTGATTACTTTACTTTTAACATGAACTATTCTTAAATCAACCTCTTACTTTGGTTCTTAGCCAGGGAATACGAGCAAAGCTCTGAAAATAAGTATTGGTGATCGAAATAGTACATGCTTAAAAAAAAAAAAGTAAAAAAAAAAAAAAAAAAAAAAAATTAACAATTCAAGATCAACACCAAAAATAAGTCACTCGAAATATTAAATCTGGAATAAACCTTAAACTAAGACAAAATGGTACTTCAATAAAATTATATAATCACATGTTTCACTAGCAATTAATTTATGAAAATATTTAATTTTGACAATGAAAAAAGTTGACACTTTAACACTATAGAAAATAAATCAAATTTACACTTACATATACGTAACTATTTTCATTTTTAAACCTTATCATGGCATGTCACCTTTTGACCTCATATCAACAATGTCAGAAAATAACTCTAATATCAAGGTTCTACCTTTGATACAGTTTTAGTAATTCCAATCTTATAAATCCATCTTTATATAGACCGTACATAGGGATTTTATTTACCAGTCTTCTGCTCTTTCTTCTCGATTGATTAACGTGTCATAAAACATTAAGGAAACATTTCAAAGACCTCCACAAAGTTATGACTATTCAGCCTTAACTGAAATCCAACCTTTTCCTGGATTTTGAGTTTTCATAAATACTAGAACACTTCTTAATAGAAGAGAAAAAGGCAGAAAAGGTACACGTTCATCTAATCATCCAATGAGCAAGGTGTGAAAGTCGGAAGTAGAAAATGCGCGGTAGTTGAACTTGTGTCACGCGGCCTTGGTTCCTCCTCTCCATATTTGGTGATGTTTTCGTACGAAGAGTGCTGATTGGCCGGCTCTCACTGCCTGACTAAATCCTCTCATGGCGAAATCTTACCGATAAGATCTTTTCGCATATGCCATAATATGTTTGGGATTTCAAATGACAGCTCCGTGAAAGCTGAGATAACTTCTTAAGTAAAGTGTAACAACTGTAAAACCTGTTTAGAAATTTGTATTATCTGAAGATTTCTTCGGATTCCTAATCGCTAAATGTTATTGGAGGATGGGCTCTTATCTGGCAGGCAGCTGATCACTCAGAAAAGTTCATGATACTAAGGGAGACGCGTTGAGAGAGCCACTAAATATTTTCTTTCAAACAAAAGAAAAATAATGATCGAATTTGCTGGGAGGAAGTATTCGTTGGGTTATACAGGGCCCGCATGTAATATGTATGCGAGGAGGGAGAGAGACAGAAACTTTCTCTTGTCGTGGGCGGCCTCGTAGTTTGCTGGGTTAAGGTCGCAGGTTACTTGACAGATGGCGGCGAATGATGCCTATAATGTTGTAAAAATTCGTCATTAGATGTCATTGGAGATCAATGTCGTCTTCCTTGAAAGATTTTCATAGTTGCATCGGGTCGTTTCTTCTGTTCAATGAAGCAGGTCTAAATCAGTGGAAACAGGTGCAACATCGACCACTTGTATGTACAATATGTGTACATACATAGCGACCGCTCTCTCACAACAGGTCCCTCGAGAAAGGGATGGAAATGAAGGGGGAGAATCTTACACTCGGCCACAATCCAACCTAAATGGCATTATGGCCTTCTTATTTAATGATGCTTGTACTGATCATGCGCCGACAGAAACGGCTTCCGATCTCTTTTTGTATCGTGGACACTTCCGCACAGAATTAGTGTTGTCTACCATAAAGATGTTGCTAATTGAATGACGGGCTTAAACTGGGACGTACGTACGTAGTACATAAAATCGCACAGAATCCCCGGCCGACCCCGCACTGCCACCAAAAAAGGGAAATAGCAAAGGACAGCTGAAAGTATCGCTCTGAAAACGGACGCATTATGAGTGTGAAATAGAATGCAGCGGTTAAATCTGGATATTCATTCTCTCTTCCTTTATACATAAAATTTAGATGCATGTTTAATGTCTATAGTACATTTTGCCTTTCAACACACACACACACACACACACATATATATATATATATATATATACATATATATATATATATATATATACATTTATATATATATATATATATATATATGAATATATGTATATATATATATATATATATATTATATAAATATATGTATACATATAAATATAAGTATATATATATATATATATATATATATATATATATATATATATATATATGAATATTTATATATATATATATATATATATTTATATATGTATATATATATATATATATATATCTACAATTATGGCAACCGGATCTGGCCACCAAAAATATATACTATGGCTCGTGACTGGGAACTAAACGTATAATGAAATATATACAACGACTGGCAATTAATCAACTACTCGAATTCCAAACTCACTTGTTTGCTTTTACATTGAAACTGTTACACTTTAAAATAGTACTACATGAATTCTGAGACAGTTATATAACTCCCAGATAGCAGTATATAAAACAGTGAATATCCAAAGGTCTCTTAAGTACACTCAAAACTAAAATGGGTAATTACTCTTAAGAATTATTTATGACTTACTGCAGCTCTTTAACAGGATACAAGCTATTCTATTCTAAACAATTGTGATGGGAATAATACACTTTTTACAAAAATAAATATATATTCTCTATAAATTACAACACTTTGAAAAGAATTTACATAATAACAAGATAAATTACTCGAAAAAGTTAAGACTAAACAGAATTTAGATTAAGACAAAATGTTACGATATGAAATTATATAATTATTTGAATTGAGATATTAAGTCTGCATAAACCTTAGACTAAGACAAAAGAAATAATGCAATGTAAATTATACAAAAGCTTGAAATTAAATCTTAATAATACAATATTCAAGTTTGATAATAAATAACCAGATCACAATATAAATACCTAACCTTCTTACAGGGCCTTTTACAAAAACTCTAAAAGAATTTTTATAAGAACTCACTACACATAGTATATGCGGCCACAAAATCACTTTGGAGAAGACACACTATAGGTACTGAACACTTTTAAACAATACTCAGAACAGAGAGAAACGAGGGGATGGTGATGGCTTAAGGTTGGATTCTCTATCTCTATCTGTTTCTAACCCTGGTGTTGCCTTTATATATGAAATTCAGCTACTTCCAGAAGATTCCAAAAGAACTGGGAAGCGTGAGGGGCCAAGCAAAAAGCGTCAGAGTTACTAAGTATCGCTTTCCGGAATGCTACTCACGCCATGCCAGACAACTTTCTCGGTCAGCTAGCTCTGCCCACCCTTTATCCCCGAAATAGAAAAAAAGTTAACATCCTATCACTAGGTCCCTCGTGAAATTTCCAAAGCACGTGGTACAGAATTTTCCAAAGCACATGGTTCCCCAAAACAATTGCGTATTCTCTCACAAACATGATGCAATACCTCATGAAATATAAAGGAACATTACATAAGCCCTTGTTCCTATAGTGTATGATCAAATAACACTCTCACACAGAATACGTAAGACTTTGTAACAAAATTTCGTGAAAATAAAAAGTTAATTCTTAAAAATAACGTAAATTTACTTATACTAACTTGAATAAAAAATTTACATAACATATGTCTACATAAGAGGAGCTCATTTTACGGGCTGGCTATCCTCTTTCTGATGCACAAATAAAATATAAATAAGATCATTCATAAACTACTGCATTTACTCTACACTAGACCAGCTTCGTAAGATAGCTCCAACCATAAAAAGTTATTTATTTTGGGCCTGAAATAAATTCAGTCATAGATAGATAATCTACAACCACATTATCTTTACCTGATATATGCTCTATATTAATACAATACGGTTGCAAACATAATGCCCACCTAGTTAACCTTTGATTATTATTTTTCATCTTATTTACAAAAGTTAAAGGATTAAAATCCGAGACAATGTAATCTCATTCTATGGTTGATTTATGCAAATTAAAAATTTTTTCATTGCTGAGAGCAGCGCCAGCAGTTCCGTTTCAACTGTCATATTGACTCGTTGCTGCTTCTTCTGGTGCTTGAAGTCTCGGTTTCGAAGTTGATATGGCCTTCCTCAGATTTTTCCTTCTTAATTGTATCTCGATACTGCAGGTCCGGTCATGGTTCTCCAAAATCCGGAATGGTTCTTGGAATTAGTTGGCGCGAGGGAATCTCCTTTCCGATGCGTAGACCAACATCTGCCGTCCCACCATAAACTGTCTGTTCTTGCTCTTAATACAAAACCTTATCTTCGCTCGTTCTTGACTTGTCGTCATCATGCCTTCTAGGGAAAATTTCCTTAACTCGCCAATTCCTTTCCTCAAATCCTTGACATTTGCTTCGTCCATTTCCCCTCGATCCTTCCCTTTTTCTGCCAATATTTTCTTTGGTCCTTTGCTGAAGAGTCCTGTAACCTGTCTGTTCGTACTCTTCCTACCAAACCTTTTCTTCCTTCGTCCTTGACTCGTTGTCTTCATGCCTTCTAGGAAAAATTTCCTTATCTCGTCGATCATTTTCCTCAAATTCTTGACATATTCTCTTTTCGCTTCCTCTCAGTCCTTCCATTATTCTGCTATCATTTTCTTCGATTTTTTCTTGAAGGGTTCTCCTCGTACTTCCATCGGGCGTAAGGGATCTCCCTTGATCGACTCATTCGTTTTTCCAGCCAATTGACATACGGGACATGCATGGCAAAACTGGCTCACGTCCTTATGCATGTCAGGCCAGAAAAAGTGTTTCATATCCCATATGTCCCGTCTCGTGCATGACGGTGATCACCTATCTTCTCAATGGTGCGGTAGTTAATATCTGCTGACAAAACGGATTTTGAGCGAAGCGAAAAATCTATTTTTGGGTGAGATAGCCATGTCGGCCTGATGGAAGTTCCTTTAAGGTAGCTTCCTAGGGTATATTTGACTACGGTGATATTCCCAGAGAATTTTACCTTAAGGTATCCAGAATTCTAACTCCTGGAGCGAATATCCCTAAATAAATGTTAATGGGATATCGCATAATATCAGAGGATGTATTCTTGACACGCCACATAGCTATCTTCACTCCGAATAGCATTAACGCTTCGAGGGGGAAAAGTGGTAAGAAAAAGAAAAATGAAAAACGAAAAACGAAAGGAGAGCCATTATAAGGTACCTCCCCTATCTCGTTTCGAGTGTGTATATGACGTCATCGACGGCGCCATCTTTATTCCTTGTAGCGATATACGAGGTGCTACAGATACTGTATTATAGGGAGGGGTCCTTCAGCCCTTTTAATGAAAAGGAAGGGTGGGTCCATCAGGACGACATGGCTACCTCACCCAAAAATAGATTTTTCGCTTCGCTCGAAATCCATTTTTAGGGCTCAGGCCATGTCGTCCTGATGGAAGTTTACCAGAGCATTACTGTATCTGTGGATTCTCATTCCATGCCATATCCTCAAGAAAGCTTTTACTGGTCTGCATAGACCTAGAGACCTATGATGTTACCGTCATACATCATTGCTTCTAAGCATAAACTATGTTAGTGCTTCCTGCCCCCTACAGGGAAGAGTCATACTAGACTCTGGAAAAACTCTCGAGGAATACATATTACCTATGGATGACTAACAGACAAACCTGTTTAGCGGTCTCACCCTATACGTTGTAAAGCAAAGTCTGTATAAAACTCACCAATGTCGGTATGAAATACTGGCACCTCCCCCGGTATGCCTATCCTGATTTGTGCATCGGACAAAGGTTTGTATCCGTTTAGGAACAAATTTGCATATCAATAATCACCCTTTTCAGAGTACAAGGGTCTATCCTACATAAGGATTGGTTAAACCGATGAATGTTTGTTTGTACTAAGGAACAATCTTATAAGATTTTTCTTTTTATATTAAAATTATCCATAGTTTTAATTGTAATGCTCAGTACCTTTATTGTAAAAATGAAAATGGGCAAATAAGACGCAAGGTTCATTAAGAACTAGTTTATTGATGATCAATAAATATATAGGTCAATCAACATTTATGAAATTTATAAAATGTGGATGAAATACCTTTAAGCATAAAGGTAACAGTAATATTAGAAAATATTGTTTTATCTGAAAAGGAAACATATACATGCCACTTAATAACCAAATTGTTAAGGATTTTGTTAATTTCTGTAATACTGTTCATTCACACTAGCGTAACAAACGCCTGGCACATGTGTATGCATTATGCTTACTTCACCTTTGTCTATGGGACAGTTCATAAGGACACCTTAGTGGCCTTTCACTAGTCTGTAGTACCAGTTCGGGACCACACACATACCCTCGAATTAATCGTCCCAATTAATTTCACTGTTCCTCGCAGATCTAAGCAACAGGTTTAAGGACACTGCCTGCTACCACCACAGACCTCTTAAGTTCCTCCACCTGCTTTGCGTAATGTCTAAAAAATACCCTGGATGACTTCCAGCCAGTGTATGAGCGAAGATGTTCAATATTCATATTATTGAAGAAATTTAAGGAAGAGGCAATTTTCCTCGGATCATGACCGCTCTGCGAATAAAATAGGTGAGCTTTGCCCTTAGTTGCTTCAGAAATAAATTTGAACCTGAGGTTTCTCCCCTTAACAGCTGTCCTCCCCTAAAGTTTGAAGTTCTACGAAGATAGACCTTTAGGCACTCTACTGGACATAGAGAGACATCTTCCTTCAGAGGGCAGATTCTCCAGGGACTCCACCTCTCAGTGGGTAGCTCGTTCTTGGCAAGAAACGCTGGGTCCAGAAAAAAATTCAGTTCTCCCCCTTCCAAGAACTGAATATGACCTTCCTCTCTCGAGAGGGCCACTATTTCACTAACTCTGGCTCCCGAAGCGAGTGCAAACAGAAATATAACTTTTTGGGTCAAATCCTTTAAAGCGCACTCATCATTGTTCATCCTAGAGGCAAAGTGGAGAACCTTATCTAGAGACCATGAAATGGGTCTTGGAGGCACTGATGGTCTAGTCTAGCACAGGCCTTCGGGGTTTTGTTAATTAAAGATTTCGTTAGAAAAATAGACCTGGAAGGCATATAATATAGGTTTTGTCAAGGCAGACTTGCAAGTTGATATTATGTTGGCTGCTAAACCTTGTTCACGAAGGTGGATGAAGAACGATAAACAGAAGTCTGTCGAGATTTCTTTTGGATTCTTCCCCTTGACAAAGGACACCCACTTCTTCCATGACGACTCATATTGTCTACTGGTAGATTTGGACTTATATTCCTCCAAAAAGTCTATACTGTCTCTTGATATCCAGAACCTTTTTCTCACCGCTAAGGAGAGAAAATCATGAGATGCCGGTTCTGGGTTTTCTGTGATGAAGCAAAGACAGTCGACTTCTGCACTAGCTGAGACAGAACTGGATCCGGCAGTGGCACAAACTTCAGTCATAGTTCTAACGCCAGAGGGAACCAAACACTGTTCGGCCACTTGTGAGCCAATATTGTCGCTTTCCCTTTGAATGATCTCAGTTTGTCGAGGACCTTCGGTAAAAGGTTGGGCGGAGGAAACAGGTAAATCTTGGACCATCTGTTCCAGCCGAGGGACATGGCGTCCACTGCTTCCGCTAGAGGATCCTCGTACGGGGCCAGGTAACGATGTATCTTCTTGTTGTCGCTCGTCGCAAAGAGGTCTATCTGCAGTTCCGTGACTTGACTCAAGATGAAGGAGAACGATCCTGCGTCTAGGGACCATTCTGACTTTACCGGTATGAACCTGGATAGAGCGTCCGCCGTCACGTTGCGGAACCCTTGGAGGTGAACTGCTGACAAGTGCCATCTTTTCTTTTCCGCCAGACGGAAGATGGCTAACATCACTTGGCGAGTCAGGCATCTCACTATCACCTCGCTGTCTAGGACCAATCTTATGTGTGTCGAGTGGCGAGGAGATAACTTCTTCAGTGTAAGAAGTACTGCCATGGCTTCTAAAAAGTTGAGGTGAAATATATTGAATAGATTGGACCAAGCTCCTTGAACTATCTTTTGATGAGAGTGACCTCCCCATCCTTCTTTTGAAGCATCTGTTTGGATGGTAATTGAAGGGGGAGGTGGTTGAAGAAGTATCGATTTCTTCAATTGCTTGGCTTTGGACCATGGCTTGAGAAGCATTCGCAATCGAGTCGGTAATGGTCTCTTCAGATCTCTTCGAGCATTTGATGCATATCTTCTCCAGACTCCTGTTGCATCCTTCAGCTGTGCTCTGAGCACTGGATCTGTTACTGAGGCAAACTGTAGAGAGCCCAGCACTCTCTCCTGTTCGCGTCTTGATATCCGTTTGGAGTCCAACAGTCTCTTGACAGATCCTGCTATCTCTCTCTCCTCTTCTTCAGAGGGATGGAAAGTTGATGTGACTGTAAATTCCAGTGGATTCAGAACCACAGAAACTTCTGAGCTGGAGATAGTCGAGACTTTTTGGTATTGATCTTCAATCCTAGATGTTCCAGGAACTGGATCACTTGCTTGGAAGCTTGCATGCATTCCGTCCTGGATGCTTCCCACACCAGCCAATCGTTCAGGTAGGCCACTACTTGGACACCCTTTAGGCGTAACTGAAGAACGGCTGCGTTCGCAAGCTTCGTGAAAATCCTTGGGGCTATGTTTAGCCCGAAGGGCATGGCTCTAAAGGCATAAAGTCTTTGTTGTAGCTTGAACCCTAGGTAGGAGGAGAAGTGACGATTGATTGGAACATGCCAATAAGCGTCTGACAAGTCTATCGAGATGGTGTAAGCCCTTTTGGGCAATAGGGTCCTTATGTGTTGAAGTGTCAACATCCTGAACTTGTGGTTCACTATGAACATGTTGAGTGGCAACAATTCTAGAATGACTCTGAGTTTGTCTGAGTCCTTCTTTGGAACACAGAACAGCCTTCCTTGGAACTTGATGGACTTTACTCTCCGAATTACTCTTTTCTCCAAGAGTTCTCAAACATATTCTTCCAGGACGGGGGTAGAGTGTTGGAAGAATTGTGGGAACGGAGGTGGAGTGCTGTTCCAGCTCCAACCCAGTCCATTCTTGATTAGGCTGTGGGCCCAGGGATCGAAGGTCCAACGATCCTGAAACAGAAATAGTCTCGCTCCTACCGGGAGCATCTCACTTTTGCTGTTGTTGTGGACCTGAGGCCTTGCCTCTTTGACCGCGTCCTGCCCTGAATCCCCTTCCTCTTGAAGGGCGTCTAGAGGAACCTCTGGCTGCTCCTCTAGCTTTTGGACGAAAGGTCGTTGACTGCCTTTCGAACGCTGGGTTAAATGCAGGCAACTGTGTCACTACTGTCTGAGGTACCAACTGGTACGTGGTTGGAGGTTGTGCCACCATCTGAGGCACCGCAGTCACTGGAAGTTGTTGCTGTTGCTGTCTATAAGGCTTAGCCGGCCGAGAGGATAGCCTAGGCTTCCTCGTCTTCCTCTTAGGTTGGGGACCCTCATCCGGGGAAGACTTTCTCTTAAGAGATAGGCCCCACTTTTGGAGAAGGTTCCTATTCTCTGTGGCGGCCTTGTCCACTACCTCTTTGACCACTTCGCTAGGGAAGAGGTCCTTACCCCAAATACTAGAGGAAATCAGTTTTCTTGGTTCGTGCCTCACCGCAGCCTACAAGCTCTCCTAGCTTTAATAAAACTGTAGAGGTCTTTTGTCACTGTGACCAGGTGGGTTTTGGCCATTACCATGAACATTTCTTGGTTCTTAGGGTCTCTTCCCATCGTCTCCAGAGTAGTCTGTAATGTCATCGATGCAGTGAGCTTTTCCTTTGTCTCTTGCTCTCTACGCAATAGAAATTCCGACAGCTTTGGAAGGTCCTCACCGAACTGACGTCCGGCAATATTTGCTTCCAACTTCACGACTGAGAAGGTAAGGTGGACGTCCTTCCAGTCTTTTTGGGCCATAGCTAAGGTCAGGGACAACGGCTTGCACTCTTCTAAAGAGGGACATGGTTTCCCTGCCTCAACCGCCTTCAAGGCTGCCTTATATCCTTTCTCCATAAAGGGAAAGGCTCTAGTTGGTGAAGCCACAAAGGAGGGGTGCTTCTTACTCAAAGCAGGTACCTTTGAGTTCGTGAAGCCCCTCTCTTTCATTGAGCTCGATAGTAAAGCCTGTGCCTTACTATGGTCAAAGACTATGACCTCTTTTGACTCCGTCTCCTCCTCTGAGGCTGGCTCCTTCTTAAGACGGACATAGCAGTCCGGGTAAGACTCCTCGTTGGACCAAAATTCCACTTCTTCAAAGGGGACTGAACCCAACTTCTCCAACATGACAATCTTCCCAGTTGTCATTGGCATGTGTTCGGCATACCTCCAAGGGTTGGCATCCGAAGACAAAGGAAGATCCTTCACGTTGAGCTTCTTCTGGGGCCCACATGATGCTGCGAGTCTGTGCATCTCTAACTTCATCGCAGCTTCCTTCTCGTCGTTCTTCTTTTGTATTTGTTGAATCATTTCAACAATAGAAGAAAGAGTCTTTCCCAGTTCACCTGGGATAGCAGACGATGTCCAGGGAACTGGTTCCGGGGCCAGAACTGATGAAACCAACACCTCGTCGATCTCCTCCTCCTCAGTTTCAGGAGCCTGGGTCTGCTCCTCTTCCTGATCTTCCGCCAGAAGATCTTTTTCAGTGTACTCCAACACTTCAGACATTCTATCGTCCAATTGGATGTCTTGTAGGGCGTCCGAGACTTCGAAATCTACCGGAATCTGAACCGTTGGGATCTCCGCATGAGGCTGGGGAATAACCGCATCCACAGATGCTTTAGGAAAAAGGTAGGCCCTCATCTTCTGACTTGGAAGATAGAGTCCAGCAGTGTTCTTTTGAAAACCCCTCACCCAGGTTCGCAACTTTTCCCTAGGTGCATCCCTTGACTCCGCCGACTGAGGGGTGTCAAATGCCTCGGTAATCAGGTTAGAACAAACAGTACATACCTGAGGGTCCCAATACCGGAGATCACCTTTGGAGACTGCGTAGGGTGCGTGCTTCCTGCACAACTCATGTCCTCAGAAGTTCCTACTGCGGACGTTGCAAAACATGCTCCCTCACTTCGGCAAGAACGTGCCGGCCGGCAGAAGACTGAGCCAGTCCCACATCTTAACCTACACTAGGTACAGATATAGAACGGTGGCCAAGAGTTTGTAATGGCTTGGCCATTACCAAAGGACAGAGGGGGGGGGGAGGGAAAAAGGGTCCAACAAACTTCGATCTAGTATGAGACTTACCCCAGTGGCCAAGAAAGCTCATCCTAGCCTAGGGTTGTCTAATAAGGAGGGAGGTTGGCAGCACTTGCCTTCTCCCTTAATACAAGAACGAAGTTTGGTGCTGTTATTTCGCTAGGCAATGGAAAATCTCATTCTCCAGCCCGAGAATAGCAACACAGGACTAGTCTGCTAAACCAGAGAAGAAGGAATCATCTCGTACAGATACCTTCGGATGTGATCTAGGGAGGCTAAGCCTCCTATGTCTGCACATAACCTCGCAAAGGAATCTCATTCTCTATGCCAGGAGGTCACAGACCCCAGACTGAATACTCTGATGCTCTGACCGAGCCCCAAAACCAGTTACTCTGAGAACAGGACCCGGACAGAACCACCCTAGTATAGTTTTATCTGAATACTATCCAGTTAAAACCACTAGGGTTAAGCCTAGGCTTAACACAGAGGGAAAAAGGGATTGATCTTAGATCTCCAGAGGAGAAAAGAACAACCTGGGAGGTGTGCGAAAGTATACTAAAGCCCCATAGGCTACTAGCCTAGGCGCGGTGAAAATCAATTACCTAAATCACCGAAACTCTCTCGTATACAATCTTGGAAGAGAAATATTCAACAATATCTTACAAGTACAAATTATGCCTATAGCTTCAATAAAATTATTACACTCGGAAATCTATATATCATGCATGAAAGTACTAAAGCCACACGCCTAGGCTACTAAGCCTAGCGTAAGCCAGGATCGGTTACCTAAATCGCCGAAACTGAAAATTACTAACGGCATCATATAAAGAATTTCCAGTGGGAAAGCTAAATAGCTAAATTTATTAAAGCATAATGACTGGGAACGTCGCTATGCCTAACTAAATGACTCATGCATAGCAAGCGACAGCGTCAAGGACGCCTCCGTTAGGCAACAGCTCTTGTTTACGTTAATATCACTTTTAATTTAATTCCAAAACAACAAGAGCTTACATTTATACACAGTAAAGATAATACTCAACTTTCCAGAGGCAGAAGAGGCTGGAGAAAGCATCATGGTTGAATATAATCCAAAAATTACGAGAGAAACACAGGGAAAACACCGAGTAATGGAGCTACGCGATAAGGAATAAAGATGGTGCCATCGATGACGTCATATATACACTCGAAACGAGATAGGAGAGGTACCTTAATAATGGCTCTCCTTTCGTTTTTCATTTTTCGTTTTCTTGCCACTTTTCCCCCTCGAAGCGTTAATGCTATTCGGGAAGAAGATAGCTATGTGACGTGTCAAGAATACGTCCTCTGATATTATGCGATATCCCATTAACATTTATTTAGGGATATTCGCTCCAGGAGTTAGAATTCTGGATACCTTAAGGTAAAATTCTCTGGGAATATCACCGTAGTAAAATATACCCTAGGAAGCTACCTTAAAGGAACTTCCATCAGGACGACATGGCCTGAGTCCAAAAATCCCCCATTCGGCATTCCCGGGGATATCGACAGGTCTATGCTTCCTCATAAGCCTTCGTCTCGTCCACCACATGGTACAATAACGTTGCCTCCTTCTGCTGAAATCCTATCAGTCTTTTCCTACTCTCTTGTTCTACTTCTAATGTTGTATATTCTATTTCTTCTAAGTCCATTTCTTCTTTGTCCTCTTGTCTGCTCGTCCGTCGTTCCTCTTTGCTTGTGACTACTTGGGAGTTCTCTTCTTGCATACCATTGAGGGAATCCTCTTCTTCGGATAACAAATCCTCCAAGTTCATTTCTTCCATGTCCATTTTTTCTTTATCCTCTTGTCCACTCGTCTGTCGTTCTTCTCCGCTCGGGCTTACTCAGGAATTCCTATCTTGCGTACCATCAAAGAATTCCTCTTCGGAAAAAAAATTCTCTGAGTTTATTGCTCTTTCGATTTATTTTTCTTCTTTGTCCTCTTGTCCAGTTGTCTGTCGTTCCTCTTTGCTCAGGTCTATTCAGGAGTTCTCTTCTTGCGTACCATCAAACAAATCCTCTTGTTTGGAAAACAAATCCTCCAAGTTCATCGCTCCTTCGATTTCTTTTTTGTCTACAGCAGCCACTTTCTTCTTCATACTTCTAGTCATTACACAACTAGGAAACAGATACGGGTAGTCCTTCTCGAGTTCAGTTGTAGGACTATACTTTAAAGGTTTCTCTGTTAAAATGGGATAAGGCACGAACGGCGTTCCACTAACCTCATTACCCAGCAGGACGTCTACTCCTTCTACAGTCAATAAATCCTTTACCGCAAAGTCAAAATTACCTGTCACCAACTCGCATGACAGTTTTAAACAGCAAATAGGGGTGACCTCCTCACATCCTGTTCCCTTCAAAATAACCGAGTCCCCTGTGAGAGACTGTTCCACCAACGGGTGTACTCCTCGTACCACCACACTATGGTTACAACATGTGTCATGCAATATCCTAACCATGGTTCACTCACTCCCATCTATTGCTGCCAACATACCTTCATAAATATTTGGTTTAAAGACATCCACGCTTTTTGGATTCATCCTGTTCGTCATGTAAACATTTCCTCTCCATCCTTTCCCAATTGTTTCTTTATCTTCGTATTCAGTGAAGTCGAATCATCCTTAATCACTTGGGCGACAGCTTTCGGTTGGTATGACCAACATCCCTTACTGATATGGCCTCTCTTGCCACACTTAAAACAGACAATATAAACCTGATTTGGGCTTTAATCATCCCACTTGTCGCATGGCCGCCACATGCCATTAAGATAGAGAGCCACTGAGCTTTAGCTACATTAGCTTCTGACAATTCCTGAACACTTGGGTTATTCAAAGACTCTTATATATCAAACTGTGTCATCTTGTAATTTAGCACTATTAAATTCTTTTCCAAAAATATATACAAACAATACGCAAAATCTTATCAACACTGTACTATTCAAACCATTGAATCAAAATACAGCCCTGTTATAATCAATATTTAAAACAGATTCGCTCGATCCCAAGGGTCTGGGCACCAAAATATTGATTATACGATTATGGCTCCCGGGTATGGGCACCAAAAATATATTATACTATAGCTTGTGACTGGGAACCAAACATATAATGTAATATATAGTACGACTTACAAGTTAATCATCCTCTCAGATTCCAAACTCACTTGTTTGCTTTTACATTAAAACTGTTACACTTAAGAATATTAATACACGAATTCTAAGACAGTTAAATAACTCCAAGACAGAAATATATAAAACACTGAATATCCAAAGGTCTCTTAAGTACACTCAAAACTAAATTGGGTAGTTACTCTTATGACTTACCATGGCTCTTTAAAAGGATACGAGTAGATTTTATTCCAAGCCATAGTTATTGGAATAATACATTCTTTACGAAAAATAAATATATATTTCATATAAATTACAACACTTTGAAAAGAATTTACGTAGTAACAAAATAAATTACACAAAAAAATTAAGACTAAACAAAACTTTGATTAAGACGAAAATGTTACGATCTGAAATTATATATTTACTTGACTTGAGATATTAATTCTACATAAACCTTAGACTACGAGAAAAGAAATAATACACTGTAAATTATAGAAAAGCTTGAAATTAATTCTGAATAATACAATAATCAAGTTTAATACTTAATAGATAAGCAGATCCCAATACAAATACCTAACCTCCCTATAGGGCCGTCTACAAAAACTCTATGAGAAATTTTATAAGTACCCACTACACATGGTATATGAGGGCACAAAGTATCGCTCTCCTGAACGCTACTCACGCCACGCCAGACGGCTCTCTCAATCAGCTGGCTCAACCCACCCTTTGTCCCCGAAAATAAAAAAAAGATAACCTCCTATCACTAGGTCCTTGGCTAAATTTCCAAGGCAAGTGGTATAGAATTTTCCAAAGCACATGGTTCCCCAAAATAATTGCGTATTCTCTCTCAAACATGATGCAATACCTCATGAAATATAAAGGAACATTACATAAGCCCTTGTATGATCAAATAACACTCTCACACAGAATACGTAAGACTTCGTAACAAAATTACGTGAAAATAAAAAGTTAATTCTCAAAAATAACGTGAATATACATATACTAACTTGAATATAGAATACAATGAAATTAACGACGAAAGTCTTACATAATTTACGCAACACACTTACATCAACTTGAGAGGAGCTCATTTTACGGGCTGGCTATACTCTTTTTAATGAACAAATATAATATAAATAAAATCATTAATAAACTACCGTATTTACTCTATATTGAAAGGCTTTGTAAGAATATATATATATATATATATATATATATATATATATATATATATATATATATATATATTCATATATATATGTATATATATATATATATATATATATATATATATATATGTATATATATATATATATATATATATATATATATATATATATATATATATATATATATATATATATATATTATAAGATAGTCCCGTGTCTGGGAACCAAACATATAATATTATATATATTACGGTTGGCCAGCTATATAATCTCTATATTTCCAAACCCACCTGTTTGTTTTTATAATAAATCTGTTACACTTGAGACAGTTATATAACTCCCAAACAGCAAGACATAAAACACTGAATATCCAAAGGTCTCTTAAGCACACTGAAAACAAAACTGGGTAATTATTCTTAAGATTATTTACAACCACTTCTTACTACGATTCTTTAACAGGTGTATGAGCTAATACTAATTTAAACACTGGTGATTTGAATAATACACTCTTTACAAAATAAATATATTCCATATAATTTACAACTCTGAAAAGAATTTACATAAAACAAATAAATCACTTGAAATATTAAGTATGAACAAAACTTAGATTAAGACAAATATGTTACGATCTGAAAATTATATAATCACTTGACTTGAAATATTAAATCTGAATAAACCTTAGACTAAGACAAAATAAGTTATACCTGTGAAAATTATACAATACCTTGTCTCACTTGAAATATTTAATCTGAATAAAATCTTAGGCTGAGACAAAAGAAATAATACTTATAAAAATTATACAATCACTGGTTTCACTTTAAATGAAATTTTACACACTATTCAATTAGTCTTAACACTCAATGAATACATTTAGCCAGATAATGATACAAATACCTTTCACGTTACTATAGGGCCAGTTACAAAAGCTCTAGGATAATTTTTATAAATACTCACTATATTTACAAAAACCTGTCACACAAAAACTCGTAGATCTCAGTGAACACTTAAAACAATACACTGAGCTGAGCAACAGAGGGGGAGATGGCTTTGACTTAAGGCTGGAATTCTCTATCTGATTTATGCATCCCTGGGGTTGCCTTTACATGAAACTTAGCTACTTCCAGAATATTCCAAAAGTTCTGGAAGAGTTGGGGGTTGGCCTAACAGCGACGACAGTTTCCGACTATCATGTATCAAACAGGAGATCTTAAACTGCTCTACGGCAACCCTCCCCAGCCAGCTCCGCCCACCCTCAATTCTCGGAAATGAAAAAAAAAGATACAGTAACATCCTAACACTAGGATTTTCGGGAAACTTCCAAAGCACATGGCATATAAGAGTTGCATATTTTGTCTCAAACATCACGCAATACCTCATAAGAATATAAAACGGATTTTGAGCGAAGCGAAAAATCTATTTTTGGGTGAGATGGCCATGACGTCCTTCAGTAGCTTCCTGAGGGTATATATGACTACAGTAGATATTCCCAGAGAATTAAACTAAAGGTTTCACAGAATTCTAACTTCTGGCTCGAGTACCCATAAGGTTTCCCTTTAGGATATCATATATCAACAGGGGACGCATGCTTGACACGCCACATGGCTATCTGCACCCCACATAGCGTTTACGCTTCGAGGGGGAAGGTGGCAAGTTATAGGAGGAGCCGTTGCAAAGTTATCCTCCTGCGTTACTGTTACGGTACCTCGCGACGTAAACAAACGGCAGCCATAGCTGTCCGCCATCTTGACTGACGTCACGTCCGCCCGCTTCATTCCTTTTTAGCATTTCTGTCAACCTCCACGATGCAATAAGAAAGGGAGGGGCCTGACAGGCCAGAATAGAAACCATAGGGTGGGTCCATCAGGACGTCATGATCATCTTACCCAAAAATAGATTTTTCGCTTCGCTCAAAATCGGTTTTTTGGGCTCAAGCCATGACATCCTAATGGAAGTGTACCAGAGAATTAGTGTATTGTGGGTTTTTTCCCCCTATTTCAATAGTGCCTTCTACTTCAAATAATATTCTTTTGGTCGGATGACCTTAGAGACCGTGACTTCTCCGTTACATGTCACTACCCGTGGCATAAACTATGACATGGCTTCCTGCCCCCCTGTCAGGGAAGTCCTGTTTAGACGTGAGGAACATCTCGAAGTACCCTGATGAAGATAAACTCACCTGGAAGCGAGGATCGTGTCGGTCTCGTGGACAAATCAGTAAAGTTAAATATTTGTGTAGGAACAATTATTTCACTTTTATGGTGAGCATAATTCAGACAGGAGCAAAATTTTACATAGATATAATAAAGAATAGTTAGGGGCATTAAAACTCTGTAACAGTAGTTTATTTCATATTGAAGGGTGAAATAAGACGCATATGGTAAATTTTCTATTTATTCAAGAAAAATTTGCAATGTTATAAATCAGGTAAATAATTTTACAGCAAAATTATTGATTAACAAACATAGACTTAAGGACTGTAAAAGACGATGATGTGGAATCTGAAAGGGAAACACTTTGCCATTGCACACATGAGTTCCAGGGGAACTAAAGTCTTTGAGAATCACAATACACTTCATGTCCAATAAACATGTGGCACACGTGTTAGAGTCTATGTCATTTTCACCTTGTAGGGGAACAGTCTCTTGTGACACTAAGTGTCACCTGAAATCACTATGTATCACACTAGGGTCAACACAGGCACCCGTTGAATTAGTATCCCGAAATAACTCGCTGTTCTACGCAGCACTAAGCAGCAGGTTTCAACACACTACCTGCGGCTACCACAAACCGTTTCACTTCGTGCACCTGCTTCGCATAGTGTTTAAAGAACAATCTAGAGGATTTCCAGCCTGTGAAAGATCGGAGGCTTTCGAAATCCATACCTTGGAAAAAATTTAGGGAAGAGGCGACTTTCCTAGGATCATGACCTGCGGGTGTGCCGTCGGGATCCGCTCTGCGTATAAAGTAGGTGATCTTCGCCCCTAGTTGTTTAAGTGACAAGTCGCTGCCCGATGTTTCTCCTTTAAAGAGCTGTCCTCCGCCAAAGTCTGAAGTTCTTCGAAGATAGACCTTAAGACTTCTTCCTTCAGAGGGCAGATTCTCCAAGGTCCCCATCTCTTGGTGGGGAGTTCGTTTTTAGCGAGAAACGTAGGGTCAGGGAAGAGGGTAAGTTCCCCTGTATCGGAGAACTGTATCTGACCCTCTTCTCTTGATAATGCCACTATTTCACTGACTTGGGCTCCCGAAGCGAGAACAAAAAGGAAAATAACTTTTTGAGTCAAGTCTTTCAGAGGGCAAGATTTGTTGTCCAGGGTAGAGGCAAAATGGAGCACTTTATCCAGAGACCAGGAGATGGGTCTCGGTGGGGGCACAGGACGGAGTCTAGCGCATGCCTTCGGAAGTTTGTTAAAGATTTCGTTGGACAGATCTATCTGGAAGGTGTACAGTAGTGGACTTGTCAAGGCTGATTTACAAGTGGAAATCGTATTGGCTGCTAAGCCTTGTCCATGAAGGTGAATGAAGAAGGACATACAAAAATCTATGGAGATTTCCGTAGGATTTCTTGCCTTGACAAAGGAGACCCACTTCTTCCAGGATGACTCATATTGCCTTCTGGTAGACTTCGTTTTGTATTCCTCTAGGAAGTCTAAACATTTCTTCGAGATACCAAACCTTTTCTTCACGGCTAGGGAGAGAAAATCATGAGATGAAGGTCTCGGACTTTCTTTGATGAATCGAAGACAGTCGACTTCTGCACCTGCTGGGAGAGAACTGGGCCCGGCAGAGGGATCAGCTTCGGCTGTAGCTCCAGGACTAGGGGAACCAGTTGCTCTGGGGCCACTTGGGTGCCACTAGGGCTGCTGTTCCCTTGAAGGTTCTCAGTTTGGAGAGGACTTTCAGCATAAGATTGGGTGGAGGGAACAGGTAAATCTTGGACCATCTGTTCCAATCCAGGGACATGGCGTCCACCGCTTCCGCTTTGGGGTCCTCGTATGGGGCCACGTATAGAGGAAGTTGATTGTTGTCACTCGTCGCGAAGAGGTCGATCTGCAGTTGCGGGATTTGACGGGAGATGAAGGAGAATGATCTTACGTCTAGGGACCATTCCGACTCTATGGGGCTTATCCTCGATAGAGCGTCCGCCGTCACGTTGCGGAATCCTTGTAGGTGAACTGCCGACAAGTGCTCTTTCTTCCTGTCCGCTAGGCGGAAAATGGGTATCAGCACTTGGTTGAGTTGGGGCGATCGTGAGCCCTGACGGTTGAGACATCTGACCACCACAGAGCTGTCCAGGGTTAGACGGATGTGAATCGAAGGACGAGGGGATAGTTTCTTCAGAGTGAGAAGAACAGCCATGGCCTCGAAGATGTTGATGTGAAACGTCTTGAATAGGGGAGACCATGTTCCTTGAACTTGTCGCTGGTGGGAGTGACCCCCCCATCCTTCCAGCGAGGCATCCGTGTGGATGTTGATCGATGGAGGTGGTGGTTGAAGAGGAACTGATCTTTTCAGGTTCTTCACCTCCGACCAGGGCTTGAGGAGTGAGCGAAGCCTGGTTGGGAGGGGTCTCTTGAGATCTCTTCGAGCGATGGATGCATTTCTTCTCCAGACTCCTGATGCATCCCTTAGCTGTGCTCGTAGCACTGGGTCTGTCACTGAAGCAAACTTGAAATCCATTTGGATTTGAGAAGTCTCTTGACAGAACCGGCTATTTCCTTCCTTTTCCTCAGAGGGATGGAAAGACGGTGTGACTGAAGATTCCAATGGATTCCCAACCATTGAAACTTTTGAGCTGGAGACAGGCGAGACTTTCTGGTGTTGATTTTGAAACCCAGATGTTCCAGGAACTGGGTCACCTTTCTGCAGGCACGCAAGCATCCTTCTGGCGATGTCGCCCAGACCAGCCAATCGTCCAGGTAAGCCATCACCTGGACGCCTTGAAGGCGTAGCTGGTGGACGATCATGTCTGCGAGCTTCGTGAAGATTCTTGGAGCCACGTTGAGCCCGAAGGGCATAGCCCTGAAGGCGTGTTTTCTTCTTTGAAGCTTGAATCCTAGGTAGGAGGAAGCCTGGTGATTCATTGGAATGTGCCGGTAGGCATCCGCCAGGTCTATTGAGACCGTGTAAGCCTTGTGAGGCAGTAGGGCTCTTATATGTTGAAGAGTCAGCATCTTGAATTTGTTGTTTGCAATGAACTTGTTGAGAGGTGACAAGTCCAGAATGACTCTGAGTCTGTCTGAGTCTTTCTTGGGAACACAAAACAGTCTTCCTGGAACCTGGTGGACTTCACCCTCTTGATCACCTTCTTGTTCAAGAGATCTAGGACATATTCTTCTAGGATGGGGGTTGAAGGTTGGAAGAATTAGTGGAAGGTTGGAGGTGGTTTTATCCAACCACCATTCATTGCTTCTGGTTTCCCGAGGGTTTGCCACCTCGGCCGCTTGCCCCCCTTCCTCCTCTCCCTCTGGAAGGGCGACGAGAGGAGTCTCTGCCGGAGCCTCTTCCTCTGGGGTGAAAGGTAGTGGATTGTCTTTCATAGGCTGGTGGGAAAACTGGTGACTGGGACACTACCGGCTGAGGGACCAGCTGATAGGTCTGCTGTGGCTGGGCCACTATTTGGGTAGTAGCGGGAGCCGGAAACTGGCGTTTGGCCTAACGCTGTTGGGGTCTGGGCTTGTTGGATCTCTTCTTAGTCTGCGGACCTTCATCCTGAGAAGATTTCCTCTTATGGGATATGCCCCACTTATTGAGAAGGTTCCGATTCTCAGTGGCAGCTTTGTCCACAATCTCTTTCACCAGATCAGTTGGAAAGAGGTGTTTTCCCCAGATAATGGAGGAAATCAGTTTCCGGGGTTCGTGTTTCACGGTTGCCTCCGCGAATACGAACTCTCTACAGGCTCTCCGGGCCTTGATGAAGCTGTACAAATCCTTCATCACTGTAGCAAGGTGGGACTTGGCAAGAACCATGTAGAAGCCCGGGACCCGTACGTCCCCGGCCATTGCCTCAAGTTGTTCCTGACGCAACAGGTGGTCATTAAGCTTGGGGAGGTCTTCATTAAACTGACGTCCAGCGACGTCAGGTTCCAGCTTTCCAACCGTGAAGGAAAGTTGGATGTCCTTCCAGCTTTTAGTGCGAGGGAGAGGCGAAGGAGAGAGGCCTACACTCCTCCAGTGTAGGGCAGGGCTTTCCTTCCTCCACTTCCTTTAAGACAACATTTAGAGCCTTTTCCGCGACGGGAAAGATCATAGTGGAAGGAGCAAGAAAAGATGGATGCTTCTTGCTCAATGCCGGCATCTTAGAGTTAGTGAAGCCTTTACTCTTGAGTCAATCAGCCAGCATAGCTTGAGCCTTGGAGTGTTCGAACACGATCACCTCCTTAGGCTCGGTCTCTTCCTTGGAGACTGGTTCGGACTTGAGCTTGATGTAACAGTCCGGGTATTCTTCAAAACTAGGGTAGAACTCCACCTCTGCAAGGGGGACGGCACTCAGTTTGTCGTTAATAAAGATGCGTCCAGTTGCTATTGGCATGTGCTTGGCATACCTCCAGGGTTTTGTCACTGAACAAGGAGGAAGCTCCTTGACCGAGATCTTCTTCGGCTGTTTCTTCCAGACCATGAGTTCCCTCTTAAGCTCTTCATGGCCTTTGCGGAGCCTCTCGTCCAGGAGTGCCACCAGGGCCTGGATGGTATCCTGGGCGGCTGGTACTGCAGGTAACGAAGCAGCAGAAGTAGAGGGAACTGGTTCCTCGACCACAGCAGAAGCCACAGAAGGTGCGCAGGTAACCTCGCCCTCAGAATCAGGGAACTCCACCTGATCCTCTTCTTCTTCTTGACCCTCCGCCATGAGGGTCCTTTCGGTGTTTTCGGACACATCCGACATCCTCTCCACCTCGTCGATGTGACAACTTTGGAGAGTGGCCGCAACGTCCGGTTCGACCGTTAGTTGGACACAGGGGATCTCATCCTTGGGGATCACGGCATCAGCAGATGCCTTAGGGAAGAGTAGGGCCCTCATCTTCTCGTTAGGGAGATAAGGCCCTGTGGCGTTTTTCTGGAAACCGCGCACCCACTTGCGCAGTTTCTTCCGGGCATTGTCTCGGGCCTCCGCGGACGGAGGGTTCTCGAACGCCTCATCAAGAAGGCTTTTGCAGACGGAACAAGTCTACGGATCCCAATACCTAAGGCTTCCCTTCTTGATAGAACAACCAGCGTGGGTCCGGCACGCCAGATGCCCATAGAAGTCAGGGCGTCGAAACACCACAGAACGTGCTATCACACTTCACGTACTCCTCCTGTGAAAGAAAGAGACAATGAGTACTTGGAAGTCAATGCAACATGACTAACAGTAATCTTAGATTAGGATTAAGTTAGCAACTTATATATAAGACTCCATTTGTGTATAAGCTTAGGATAGGTAAGCTAGAAAGGAGGTAGAAAAGACACATATTTGTGACTCCCGCCCAGCCAATTGCCATGACCTTACACTATAATTAATTCCTTAGAACCTGTAGGATCCTAAAAGGAGGGAGAACATCTGTTCGGATGAGCCAAGCTTAGGCTTCCTCTGGGGAATTAATTACAGAGGGGTAAAGCTGAATTCGTTCAGTTTTATATAGATAAAAGGGATAAAGTCCCGGCAAGAGACTGCACAAGGATGCACAGAATATGCTGGAAAAGTTTTACCGTACAACTATACACAATAGTCTTCATTCTAAGGTATAGATATACCAGAGGAGTACTGGCTATTATCTATGGCTGCACAACAAGAGCTGGCAGGAGAGAGAAGTGACTGTCCACTGTAAAGCCAAAATTAGTAGCGCCGGCAGCCTAACGGCGTGCCGGAGGCTCGTTTTGTGCTGGCAAAACCGTACCGAAGATGAAGCCATTCTAGCAAGGATTCGGCTAACTAAGTTTGCCGAAGAATACTGTCGGCATAATATAACTAATTCCTAGTAATGAAGACTAAATAACTAATGATATTTTAATTGGTTATTATTAGACCAGGAATGCTGTACTTGGCTAACTAAATAAAGCATGCGAGGCAGACGGCAGCGTCGCGACATGACGCCTCCGGTCAAGGCACAGCTCCGCCACAAAACATAAGATTTAAGGATAAAAAAATTGTTACTTTATGGCCAGAGCTTATCTAAACAATACAGGATCATGGTACTCAACATTCCGGAAGAAGACGAGGCTGAAGATTGCGACAGGATGCAAGAAAAATAGCGAACACTGGGAAAAAACACTGTACTCAGAGCGCTACTACAAAAGGAATGAAGCGGGCGGACGTGACATCAGTCAAGATGGCGGACAGCTATGGCTGATGCTTGTTTACGTTGTGAGGTACCCTAACAGTAACGCAGGAGGATAACTTTGCAATGGCTCCTCCTATAACTTGCCACCTTCCCCCTCGAAGCGTAAACGCTATGTGGGGTGCAGATAGCCATGTGGCGTGTCAAGCATACGTCCCCTGATGATATACGATATCCTAAAGGGAAACCTTATGGGTACTCGCGCCAGAAGTTAGAATTCTGTGAAACCTTTAGTTTAATTCTCTGGGAATATCTACTGTAGTCATATATACCCTCAGGAGGCTACTGAAGGAACCTTCCATCAGGACGTCATGGCTTGAGCCCCAAAAAAGCATTTACATAAGCCCTTTTTCATATCTCACCCGAATCACATAACAGTATCAAACAGATTATGTAAGACTTCGTAACAAAAATATGTGAAATAAAAAGTTAAGTCTTAAAAATAGCATAAATTTACATATACTGACTTGAATAAAGAATAAAATGAAATTAATGACGAAAGCCTCACGTAATTTATATAATATACTTATGCCTACACGAGAGGAACTAGTTTTAAGAGCTGGGTAACCTCTTCAATACACAAATAAAAGTACAAATGAAATTATTAATAAACTACTGTATTTACACTAATCTACCTTCATAGGATAGCTCCCTCCAAAAGATACTATTTATTTCTGGCCTGAATCCATCGATTCAGCCTAAGATAAATAATCTGCAACCATGTTATTCTTATGTGATATATGCTTTATATTAATACAATACGGTTACAAACATAATGACCACCTAATTAACCTTTGATTATCATTTTTCATCTTATTCACAGAAGTTGAAGGATTATGATCTGAATACACTGTAATCTCTTCATTTTGTGGTCGATTCACATAAGTTCCAACCTTCCTAATCGCTCTGACTAACGCCAACAGCTTCTTATCAACTGTCGATTAGGCTCGTTTCTGCTTCTTCAGCTTCAACGGCATGAAACAAACAGGGTGAAGAATTCCTTCCTAGTCTTCTTGCAATAAGACAGCTCCCATTCCGTTATCCAATGCATCCACTAGGATAAGGAATTTCTTGTTGAAATCAGGCACTTGAAGTACCAGTTTCGAAGTTAATATGGCCTTCCTCAGATTTTTTTTCTTTCCTGGTATTTTGATAACTTAGTTCCGGTCACTGCTCTCTTTCAAAATCCAGAATGGTTCTTGGAAATCATTGGTGAAAGGGAATCTTCTTACCCATGCGTAGACCAACACCTGCCGCCCTAACTCAAACTGTCTGTTCGTACTCTTTTTGCCAAACCTTTTCTTTGTCCGTCCTTAACTCGTTTCCACGCCTTCTAAGGAAAATTTCCTTAACTCGCCGATCCTTTTCCTCAAATCCCTGACATTTTCTCCTTCCGTTTCCTCTCGATCCTTCCCTTTTTCTGCTAATATTTTAATTGGTTCTTGTACTTCTCATCCAAACACCATTTCATTCAGGTTACATCTCATACTTTCTTGATAAGCATTATGTACCTTGAATAGCATCAACGGCAGTCCAATGTCCCATTCATTCCCCGTTTTGTTGCAGAACTTTGTTATCATACTTTTCAAAGTTTGATGAAACCTCCCTAATGCATCTTGTATCTCTGGAGGATGAGCAGTTGATAGTTGTTTTTTTTTACATCGAACATTTTCATAACGTCCTGAACTATTTTGATGTGAAATTTGTTCCTTGGTCACTTTGAACGATTTCTGGAATACCAAACTTAGTAAAAAAGTCTAGTAACTTCTTGGCAATTATTTTGGCACTGATGTTCCTGACGGGTATGGCTTCTGGGTATCTCGTTACTGGACACATCAAGGTTAACATATATCCGTGACCTTTTTTCGTTCTTGGTAAATGTCCCTCAATGTCGATCATTACCTTGCTAAAGGGTTCTCGCACTTCAATCGGGAAGTTCGTATGATTGGCCTTGATTTTAGTGCTGCCTTTGACCGTGTTAATCATGAGGCCCTTGTTTTCAAACTGAAACAGTTGGGAGTGGGTGGGTCGTTTCTTAGCATTATTATTGAATTTTTAAGTAGTAGATCTCAAAGAGTTGTTGTTGATGGGCACCATAGTGAGTATAGGAATGTGATATCCGGTGTTCCACAGGGTAGTTTTCTTGGCCCATTACTTTTCATACTATATACACATGACATGTGGTTTGGCCTAGAAAATAAGCTTGTTGCATATGCAGATGATGCTACTCTCTTTGCATCAATTCCATCACCTGAATGTAGATCTGGGGTTGGTGAATCCCTTAATAGAGATTTAGCTAAAATTAGTGCATGGTGCAAATTATGGGGTATGAAGTTGAATCCTAACAAAACTCAAAGTATGATTGTAAGTAGGTCAAGGACGGTGGTTCCTCAACATCCGGATCTCAGTATTGATAATGTTTCTTTAAATTTGTATGACTCTTTCAAAATTTTAGGCGTGATTCTTGACAGCAAATTTACTTTTGAGAAACATATAAGGTCTGTGTCTTCTTCAATTGCACAAAAAATTGGCTTATTGAGAAAGTCTTTTAAGATATTCGGTGATCAATCTATTCTGAAGAAGTGTTTTAATTCTTTTATTCTACCTTGTTTTGAGTATTGTTCTCCTGTCTGGTCTTCAGCTGCTGATTCTCATCTTAATTTGTTGGACAGAAACTTACGGTCTATTAAATTTCTTATTCCTGATCTAGATATTAATCTCTGGCACCGTCGATCAATTAGTTCATTATGCATGTTGCATAAGATTTTTCATAACTCTGACCATCCTTTACATTCAGATCTCCCTGGACAATTCTATCCTGTTCGTAATACTAGGCAGGCAGTTAATTCTAATAGCCAGGCCTTCTCCATCATAAGACTCAATACTACGCAGTACTCTAGAAGTTTTATTCCAGCTGTTACCAAGTTGTGGAATGATCTTCCTAATCGGGTTGTTGAATCAGTAGAACTTCAAAAGTTCAAAGTTGGAGCAAATGCTTTTTTGTTGACCAGACGGACATGAGTCTTTTTATAGTTTATATATGACATTTTTGTTGTTGACGTTGTTAATAGTTTATATATGATATATCTCTTTTGACATTACTTTTTTTTAGAATGATTTATTGTTAATTTGTTCTCTTCAGTTATTTATTTCCTTATTTCCTTTCCTCACTGGGCTATTTTTCCCTATTGGAGCCCCTGGGCTTATAGCGTCTTGCTTTTCCAATTAGGGTTGTAGCTTGGATAGTAATAATAATAATAATAATAATCGGGTGTAAGAGATTTTTCTTAATGTACTCGTTTGGCTTTCCAGCCATTTGACATACGTGACAGTCACGGCAAAACTGGCTCACGTCCTTATGCATGCAAGGCCAGAAAAGTGTTTCGTAATCTTCTCGGTCATCTTCCTTATCCCCATATGTCCCGTCTTGTGCGCTACAGCGATCACCTGTCTTCTTAACGATGAGAGGATTACTATCTGGCAGGCTACAAAACAGGTAGGAAGTACACTTGTGACTGCAGAACAGCAGCTTAACCTACCATTAAGGTAAGCAATCAAAATGCCTTTTAACATAGAACACCCACAAAGTTTCAGTATCACTGCTGAGCCCAATTCTGTTGCAACACGATGGCAACAGTGGTGTGAGGAATTTAAGATTTATTTAGAAGCATTAGGGAACATGAAGGATGCCCAAAAGAAGGCATTATTACTTCATACAGCAGGTAGGGAAGTTCGGGAAGTGTTTAAGACTTTGCAGCCTACAGATGACACAAGTGAAGCTGCAATTAAGGCTCTTACCACATATTTTGCTCCTCAGATCAATAAATTTTTTGAAAGATACCAGTTTTCAGCGCAGGCTTATCAGAAAGAAAATGAAAGTTTAGATGCATTTGTGACTAGACTAAAGAATTTAGCCGTTTCATGTGAATTTCTAGAGTTAGAAAATGTTATCATAGATCAAGTAATTGCACATTGCACATCAGAAGAGCTAAGAAAGAAATTATTGCAAGATAAAGATTTAACATTAGAAAAGAGTATTGAACAAGGCAGAAAGGAATTACTCTCAAATAGAAAAGGAAGGTTTAGCATTAGTTTATGGAGTTAAAAAATTCCATGTGTATCTTTATGGTAGGAAAAAGTTCACACTTGTTACAGATCATAAACCTTTATTAGCAATATTGGGTCCAAAAGCAAGTTTACCCACGTTGGTAGCTGCAAGACTACAACGTTGGGCAGTTACGTTAGCAGCGTACCACTATGATATAGAATACCGTCCAACATCAAATATGGGTAATGCAGATGCTTTATCCAGATTACCCGTAGACAAAGCTCCAGAGGAGTATGATGACAGTGTTCTGTTAATTCCTGTATATGATGTACCAATAACTGCAAAAGATGTAGCACACAGTACCAAGCAAGACCCAGTACTTAGTAAGGTTTTGGAGAGTATAATGACAGGTAGGGACTTATGTGGAAAAGAGGAAAATTGTAAACCGTATAAGGATACATGGTATGAACTGAGTGTAACACAAGGGATAGTGATGAGAGGTTCCAGGGTAGTTATCCCTAATTCACTGAGAAATAAGGTTCTGTCTGAAATACATGCTGATCACCCAGGTATTGTAAGATGAAAGTCAATTGCGAGAACTTTTGTATGGTGGCCAGGTGTAGATAAAGATGTGGAATGTTATATAAAGAATTGTATGAATTGTGTTATGCAACAGAACAATCCTCCATTTGCTAGAATGCACCCGTAGGAGTTACCCAGGTATCCATGGCAAAGAGTGCATATAGATTTTGCAGGTCCTTTTTTGAATTATTTGTTTTTGATAGTAGTAGATGCTTACAGTAAGTGGCCAGAAATTATCCCAATGAAGACAACAACGTCTTACGCCACAATAAAAGAGTTAATGCAAATTTTTTCAACGCATTGTATTCCAGAAAGAATTGTTACAGATAATGGTCCATAATTTACCTCACAAGAGTTTAAAGAATTTTGTAATGTCAATGGTATAAAGCATACATTTTCAGCTACATATCATCCATCTACTAATGGAGAGGCTGAAAGATTTGTCCAAACGTTTAAACACAATATGAAGTGTAGAAAAGCAAATTCAGGTAATATATTTTTGCATGTGTCAAAATTTTTATTGTCTTATAGAACAACGCCGCACAGCACAACAGGCGTGGCACCCTCAAATTTGTTGATGGGGAGGAGGATAAGGTGTAAGTTAGATTTGTTGTATCCAAGTTTGCAAAGTGATTTAGAAGATAAAGGGTATAAACAAGTAGCAAAGCTTCCTAATGTAAGACATTTTTTACCTTTGTCTGATGTCATGGTAAGATCGTACAACACTCCAGAGAAGTGGGTACTAGGAGAGATTGTAAGAGAGATAGGAAATTTACATTATGATGTTCGTGTTGGTGATAATGTTGTAAAACGTCATGTTGATCAATTACAGCCGTTAAACAGAAAGACAGTAGAGCATGTGAATGTTAGAGATGAGAAACTTAAAGAAGTAGTTAGATCAAATGAGTCAAATATTAACCAAGATGGTCCAACATCCAATGTAGATTCAGAACCAATTCATGTACCAGTACAAGATGAGGTTAAAGTGCTTCCTAATAGGATTAACAGAGGAAAGCTCCCTGAGAGATTAGATTTATGAAGATTTTTACAATGTCAAGTTAAGGGGGAGGAGACTGTTATGTATTATTGTAATAATGTACTATGTTATTTCAAGTGTTGCAGGTATTGCACAACATTGCATCATATTGCATGAATAAGACATGTTATGCTTTGTACATAAGAGTAATGATTTGTTTTGGTATTAGGATTCAAACATTTGTTGATTACCTCAAAGAGAGGATGTGATTCTTTATGGTTTTGTACTGGAATAGGATTTAAGTCTTTTCAGAGCGATGCTCTTTTGTTTAGCAATGTTTTGGTTTGTCAGATTGTGTAAGACGCTCCACACACACTTGGGAGTCAGCTGTCACAGAACAATGTAGTCGTTTATACATTAAACGTGTATTTTAAGAATACCAACGTCTTATTACCCATCAAGCCAAAACTGACGACTAGAGATGGGATCAGCTGAGAAATAATTACTAACAATTGTTCATCTATGTTCCAGGTAATTATTATGGTTAATAGAACTTCCTACCAAAGTACCATATCCAAAAGATATATCACCCATTTGGCATTCCCAGGGATATCGGCGGGTCTATGCTTCCTCATAATATGATAATAACAGGTTGGAGACTACTGTGCCTCTGTCTCGTCCACAACACGGAACCATAACTCTGTTAACGTTGCATCCTTCTGTTCCAATCCTATCAGTCTTTTCCTACTCACTTGTCCTACTTCTAACACTGAGTTTTCTTTTTTTTCCACATCCATTTCTTCTTTGTCATCTTGTCCACTTGTCGGTCGTTCCTCTTTGCTCTGGCTTACTCGAGATTTCTACTCTTGCGTACCATCAAGGGAATTCTCTTTTTTGGAGAACAAATCCTCCAAGTTCATCGATTCTTTGAATTCTTTTTCTTCTTCAGCAGCCACTTTCTTCATCATACTCCCAGTCTTCACACAACTAGGAAACAGGTACAGGTAATCCTTTTTGGGTTCAGTCATAGGACTATACTTCCGTGGTTTCTCCGTTACAATGGGGCAAGGCACAAATGGCGCTCCACCAACCTCTTTACCCAGCAGGACATCTACTCCTTCGACAGCCAATGAATCCTTTACCGCAAAGTCTAAATTACTTGTCACCAACTCGCATGACAGTGTCAAATAGGGGTAACTTCTTCACATCCTATTCCCTTCAAAATTACCGAATCTCCTGTGAGAGACTGTTCCACCAACTGCTGTAATCCTCGTACCACCACACTACGGTTACAACCTGTGTCGCGCAATATCCTTACTGGGGTTTGCTCACTCGCGTCTATTGCTGCTAACAAACCTTCATAAATATATGATTTAAAGGTATCCACACTGTTTTTGTCTGTCCTGTTCGTCGTGTATACATTGGTTGGTTCATTTTCTGCTTCGACATTTGGTGATTGTTTCTTCGTCTTCGCATTCTGTGAAGTCAAATTATCCTTAATCACTTGGGTGACTGCTTTCGGTTGGTTCGACTAACACTCCTTACTAATATCACCTCTCTTGCCACAATTAAATCAGTCAGTATCAACCTTCTGCGCTTCTTTCACGATACTTGAAGGATGATTTGACGATTGTTGCTGTGGAACTATCACATTCTGCTTAGGAACAGTACCAGTGCTATTTCCACTGTAACTGTTGAACTTGTTCATGTAGTTATTACTGAACTGGTTTCCATAGTCCAGCGAATACTTGACACTTGATCGTAGCAACGGTTGAATCTTCATGCCAGAGGAGGTTTTACGACTGATAATATTATAATCACTCAGCGAGGTGGCTTTATCAAGTTTTTTCACCTCTCTCTCTCAAGTACGCTCGAATATGATCAATAATTCCTCGTAGATACTGTTCTAGTATTATCAAGTCTTCTAATTCAGCCATCCCCTCACACTAGCAGCTTCTGTCCATCTCTTGAAATATCGTCGTAACCTATGAGCGTAATCCAGGAAAGCCATTTTCTCGTCTTTCCTCAAACTTCGGAACCTTTCATTATAATATCAGGGGACATTGGATGCACTTGCAGCACGCTCCTCTTTACAGCTTAATACTCCTTTCTCTGGTCCTGAGATAAGGATAAATAAGCACTGCGGCCCTTCCCAATCAATATACTCTGCAATAACACCAACCATATATCTTCTGGCCATTTCATCGTCGATGTGACTGTTTCAAAATGATCAAAGAACTTGTCTGGAAACTCTTCTCTGAACTTTGTAATTAACCTCTGGGCTTCCGACACATTAAACACTGGATCGTGCCTAGCAAAGGTCACCTCTGTCTGCGTTGCAGACTGTGCACGAGCGTTCAACTACTCCAACTCACGAGCATGTCATGCAATCTCCTTTGCATCCTCCTTCTTCTTTTCTTCCATTCTTCTCGCATGTCTTGCAACTTCTCTGGCTTCTTCATCTCGTTTTGCTTCCGTTTCCTTCTCTCTTTCTTCCCATCTTGCTTCCATTTCTTTCACATGTTGTTTTTCTTCTCGTTATCTTCTCGCATTGGTTCTATTTTTTTGCACATCTTTTTTCTTCTCTCTCTTCTTCTTGTCGCCTTGCTTCTATTTCTTCCCCACTTCTCTCTCTTTCTTCTCGTTCTGCCATCTTCTTCAAGTTAAGCAAATTCTTCTCTGCTACAATTCGTCGAATCGCAGCCTCAACATCCCTATCTGCTTTCATGATTAGTTTGAGGATCAACCGGTCCTTGCTTCGCTAAAAATTCTTCCTCAGCCTCCTCCAACAGTTCACCAGCAGCTACAATATCTTCTTCCGACAACTTTACCAAATTTATCAATGCTTTTAAGGCTAGACACTTCAATCATTCCACTCCTAACATGGCCCCCTCATGCCATTAAAATAGAGAGCCACTGAGCTTTAGTTACATTAGCTTCTGACAATTCCTGAAAATTCGGGTTATTCAAAAGCTCTTGGATATTATTCTGTGCTACCTTATAATTTAAGCAAATTCAATACCTCTCCAAAATATATATCCTAGCAATGCTATCTACACTATATTGTTCAAAACATTTAATCAAAACACGGCCCTGTTATCACCAATATTTAAAACAGACTCGCTTGATCCCAAGGGTCTGGGCACCAAAAATATATTATAAGATGGTCCCGTGTCTAGGAATCAAACATATAACATTATATATAGATGACAGCTGGCCAGCTATACAACCTCTCGAGTTCCAAAGTCACCTGTTTGTTTTTACATTAAATCTGTTACACTTGGAAATATTAATACCTGAACGCTGAGACAGTTATTTAACTCCAAGACAGATAGACATAAAACACTGAATATCCAAAGGTCTTGTAAGTACACTCAAATCAAAACTGAGTAATTATTCTCCTGAATTATTTACAACCACTTCTTATTACGATTCTATAACAGGGGTACGAGCGAATGCTAATTCAAACACTGATGATTGGAATAATACACTCTTCACAAAAATAAATATATTCTACATAAATTACAACACTTGGAAAAGAATTTACATAAAACAAATAAATCACTTGAAATACTAAGTCTGAACAAAGCTTATATTAAAACAAAAATGTTACAATCTGAAAATTATATAATCACTTGACCTGAATTGATAAATCTAAATAAACCTTAGACGAAGACAAAAGAAATAATACTTATGAAAATTATCAATCACTTGTTTCACTTGAAATATTAAATCTGAATAAACCCTTAGACAGAAAAAAGAAATAATACTTTTGCAAATTATACAATCACTGGTTTCACTTGAAATAAAATTTTACATACTATTTAATTAGTCTTAACACTTAATGAATACAGTTAGCCAGATAATGATACAAATACCTTTCATATTACTACAGGGCCAGTTTAAAAGCTCTTAGAGAATATTTATGAATACTCACAATGATTACAAAAACCCATCACACCAAAATTCTGAGATCTCACTGGACACTTTTAAAACAATACACTGAGCTGAGCGAGAGAGGGGGAGATGCTATGACTTAAGGCTGGAATTCTCTATTTGATCTATGCATCCCTGGAGTCACCTTTATATGAAACTTAACTACATCCAGAATATTCCAAAAGTTTTGGAAGCGTGGTGGGTTGGCCTATCAGCGATACCAGAGTTTCCAACCATCACATATCGAACAGGAGAAATAATCACGCTCAAACATAACGCAATTCTTCATAAAAATATAAAAAATATTTACATACGCGCTTGTTCATATATCGCACGAATCACATAACACTCTCAAACAGATTTGTAAGGCTTCGTAACAAAAATATGTGATATAAAAAGTTAATTCTTAAAAATAAGGTAAATTTACATATACTGACTTGAATGAAGAATACACTGAAATTAACGACGGAAGTCTAACGTAATTTATGTAATAAACATAAATAAAATCATTTATAAACTACTGTATTTACTCTACACTAGACCAGCTTCGTAAGATTATATATATATATATATATATATATATATATATATATATATATATATATATATATATATATATATATATTACAGATGGCAAATTATGTAATCTCCCTAGTTCTAAACTTATCTGTTTATTTTTACATAAGTCTGTTATACTTGAAAAATATCTGAGCTCTGAGAAATTATGCAACTCCCAGACGGCAATATATAAAAACATTGAATGTGCAAAGGTCTCTTACGTACACTCAAAACAAAATTGGGTGATTATTTGATAGGAACTATTGAAAAACAACCTTTTACTTTGATTTTTAATCAGGGATTACGAGCGAGTACTTTTAAGATATGTATGTGATAAAAAAATACACACTTTACAAAAAATAAATATATTCTAAAAAAGTTGCAACACTTCTTCAAAGAGATATAACACCAAAATTAATTAATCGAAATATTAAATCTGAACAAAACCTTAGACTAATACAAGAAAATAGTTCTCTATGAAAATTATACACTCACATGTTTCACTGGAAATTAATCTATAAAAGTATTTAATTTTCATAATTAATAAAAATGATTAACACTCCAACACTTTGATGATCAAACCCTTCATTAAATTTACATAAAAGTAACTGATACACTTACATATCTAGCTCACACAAGGTTTCCGAAGAGATAAGCAATATAAATACACTTCACTGTTTTAACCTAAATCTCACAGGGCCAGTTACAAATTTTTCATAATGCCAGTATTTATATTAACACAATATACTGTATAAGAAAATACATTCAATGATTTTATCACGTTTGAACACACTACACATGATATATATTGGGTAAAAACTTATCCACTTTTGAGCAGGCACACACTAGATGTACTTGAGAGAACAGAATATGTTGGCTCTTTCCAAAGAATAGGCTTGATCTCTTCCTCTCCTTACAATTTCCAAGGGGCACATATATATTGACTTGAAACTTCTAGATGATCCTAAATAGACAATTCTCGTGGCTTGGGGGCGAGGCTTAGAGGTGTTATGTTGCCAACATAGAAAATTAAACATATGAACAAACCTTGCTTGCGAGGTAACCTTCTCTCAGCTAATTCTGCCCACCTCCCTCCTCAAAACAATAAAAAATGATGAAACTAACTTTTGGATTTTGAAGAACCTTCTAACCCTGTGGAAATATAAACATGATGTAATACCTCATAAACATGACACAAGCCCTTGTGTTCATACCTCGTATGTGTCGTACAGATTACCTAATTGAGTTTACAGAAGTCTTCGTAACAAAATACATGAAATAAAAAATTAAATTCTTTAAAATAATGTAAATTTACACATACTAACTTGAATGAAAAATATAATAAAATGAACAACGAAAGTGTTATGTAATTTACATACAATTACTTAAACCTACAAGAGCGGAACTCACAGTACAAGCTGGCTATATGTCTATTAGATACACAAATAAAATTTGTGAATAAAATATTTACTCTATACTAGTCCAGCTTTGTTAGAATACACACACACACACACACACACATATATATATGTATATATATGATATATATATATATATATATATATATATATGAATAAATACATATATATATATACATATATATATATATATATATATATATATATATATATATATATATATATATATATGTGTGTGTGTATATATATATACAGTGTATATATATATATATATATATATATATATATATATATATATATATACATATATATATATATATATATATATATATATATATATATATATATATATATATACAAATATATATATGTATATATATATATATATATATATATATATATATATATATATATATATATATATATATATATATATATATATATATATATATATATATATATATATATATATATATATATACATATATATGTATATATGAACTGATAGTGGTAAGTGTCAATGGATTTTTTTTCTTTGTTAGAGGAGTGACGGCTAGGTTGTGGTATGGCACTTACAAAAAGGACGGTTACAGGTTAGCTTGGGTTTGGCATCACCAGCCTTCTCAAGATTGGTTGTTATGAGTCTTCCGGGACAAAACAACCAATCATTGATCAGGCATCGTGACGCCCATGTATGGGCGCTTGGGAAGCCCCATAGGACAGGCAGTCTTGTTTCGGAGGCCGATAGAGTGTGTCACATAAGGAAGGGAAGGTGCCAACATGTGTGCCGAACCAAGTACAATTTTTCTGAGGTCTTTTTCTTAGTAACATAATGTAATCATAATTAAGGGCGCCCTTGTAAACTTAAGAGAATATAGTCTGTGTAAAACGATAAATTCGGTTATTATTTGTGCATGAAACACCCCCTCCATTCGTGTTTTCCTAAATTGAGTGAACCCCAATACGACCCAGATCGGGTCATATTAAATGGTGTCAGGTGTGGGGTCGTCATTACGGATTAACGTCTGTGCTGAGTAATTTTAGCCGACGTGCGATTATTGAAAAGGTGGAAACAAAAGACAATAGCAATAATGGTTAACACGAGGAGTTCGACGTTGAGAGGCGACGACACAGAGAGGGGTGATGTGAATCTTGTCGCTCTTATATGCCCGGTACTCGTTGAATAATTTTCCACCACACATGATAACAGCTACACAACCATCGAGGCAGCCCGGCACCAACCGGTTTCGACAACCTTCCAAGGATGGGGTGCTTGTAAAAGAGGACCTCAAAGAGGCAGAGGCAGAGGTCAGAGAGGTAGGAATGTGGCAGCTGGCGGTTGTTAGAACTGTGGGGAAAGGGGCCACCTATGACCTCTATGCCCCTACGTCGACCAGTGGTGGTGTTTTGGATGTTAGGCCACAAAGCACCTTCTGAAAGTTGTATAAAAAAAAAAAAGCGGGAAGGGGATCAAGGGTCCCTCGGGCGCCCGTCAGACTCGCCAGGACTGGGGACAGAAGTGCCAAGGGGTCAGCCAGCAGTACTTGCCCTAGAGTGTTGGGGTGGGGAGCCAGACGGTCCCCCAGTAAGCAGTAAGGGACACCCTCTTGCCAGCGAGTGGTAGTGCGTCTTCCCAGGGAGTGCCTAAGGAGGTCAGAGAGGTGAAGCAGCAGCCCTTTACCGCCGCTCCCGCTTATGGAAGTAGGAATGCTATTCCCGTCTAGGAATAGAGGTGGAATCATGTGTGTAACGAGTTTGAAGAACCGCTCGTTATGGATGCCAGCAAAACGTAGGAGTGCCCGGTGCTGAACATGGCCGGAGCCCACCCACGGGCTCAGTGACCCTACGACGAAGAACAGATGTAATAACTCGACGAAAAGCAGAAGGAACAACAACGAAAGAATTTAGGTTCAATTAGACCTGCGGCTGGAGTGTGTAGGAAATGGAAGATTTTGACAACTCCTGAGAGAGAGAGGGAGCAAGAATCACAGTAAGAGTGCTGGTAATGGGTCTTCCGTGGGAGAGCCCAGCGTACATGCCCCGTGAATGAGTGTGTGGTTGAGGTAGGAGTAGCAAGTTCCCAGATTTTTTGCTCATGCGAAGAGATGTGTTCTTCATTGAAGACGATATCCGATCTAGCATTGTTCTTCTTTCCCCTATGGTAGAGATAGCCATCTGTGTAATTGATGTAAGTCCTTATGCGTGACATGTAGGTATAGAAAGGTCCCCAAGGATGGCAAG
>NC_090728.1:76025741-76070741 GCF_036898095.1 Palaemon carinicauda
TCTATCTATATATATATATATATATATATATATATATATATATATATATATATTATACTGTATGGATCCTGGGTTTGCGCACCCAAAATATAATTATACTATACTATGGCTTGGGACTGGGAACCAAACATATAATATCATATATACTATATCTGGCAAGTTAATCAACTTCTCGAATTCCAAATCACCTTGCTTGCTTTTACATTAAAACTGTTACACTTTAAAATACTAATACACGAATCCTGAGACCGTTAAATAACTCCCAGACAGCAACATATAAAACACTGAATATCCAAAAGTCTCTTAAGCACACTCAAAACCAAACTGGGTAATTACTCCTAAGTATTATCAAACCTTATTTAACTCTCACTGTGGTTCTTAACAGGAATGGAGCGGAAACTGGTCTTAAATAGTGATGATTGGAATAATACATTCTTTACGAAAATAAATTGTTCTAAATAAATTACAAAACTTCGAAAATAATTTACATAACAAAATATATTCACTTGAAAAAATTAATTCTGAATAAAACCTAGAATAAGACCAAAATGTTACGATCTGAAATTTATAATAACTTGACTTGAACTAATATATATGTGTAATCCTTAGCCTAAGAAAAGAAATAATGTAATGAAAATTTACGAATGCTTAAAATAATTCTGAAATAATACAATGATTAAGTTTGACTCTTAATAAATTGTAGTTAACCAGATCACTTTACACACCTATCCTGCCTAAAGGGCTGTTTACAAAATACATTATACAATGCCAACACTCACCCTAGTATAATGTATTTAAAATCACCTTAACTTTTCGTCACACAATTTGCTTTGGGGGAAAGTGTCACTTGGGAGAGGACAAACTAGAACGCACTGAACACTTTCGATAATAAACTGGGCTACTGGCGTGAAAGAGATAGGGAGAGGGGAAGGAGGCTACCTTCTGGGTGCATTTTTAACTCGATCTCTATGTCTGTCTGTCTCTGACTCTCACCCAACCTTGGGTCTCCTTATATATGAACTTTTGGCTAATTCCAGAAGCTTCCAGGATTAAGTTCTGGTAGCGGGGCTGCGCCCAACCTTCAAAGTTACCAAATATTATTTTCCCAAACACTGTATGCACGCTACGCCAGACGGCTCTCTCAATCAACTAGCTCCGCCTGCCCATTGTTTCCGAAATAAACAAAAATAACCCTGCCACCGGGTATTCTCGAACTTTCGAAAGCATGTGTCACCGAACATTTTCTCTCAAACATGACGCAATACTTCATAAAATATAAAAGAACATTACCTAAATCCTTATTCATTTCTCGCATGGATCCAACAACACTTTCAAATAGACAACGTAAGACTTTGTATTAAACATATATGAAATAAAAAGTTAATTCTTAAAAAGTAACGTAAAATTACATATGTTGGCTTGAATAAAAAGTACAAGGAAATTCACGACGAAAGTCTTTTGTAATTTACATAAAATAATTATATCTACAAGAGAGGGGCTCTTTTTATGGGCTGGGTATCATCTCTTTAATGCACAGATGAAAAAAATATAAATAAAATTATTAATGAACTACTATATTTACTCTACACTAGACCAGCTTCGTAAGAATATATATATGTATATATGTATATATATATATATATATATATATATATATATATATATATATATATACACACACATATATATATATATATATATATATATATGTATATATATATATATATATGTATATATATATGTTTTTACAAAACTAGTCTGGCATAAGTAGATTATTTTATTCACATATTTTATTTGTGTATTTAAGAAATGTATAGCCGAAGGTGAGTGCCACTCATGTAGGATTAATCAGATATATGTAAATTGCATAAGACTGTCATCATTCATTTAGTTATATTTTCATTCAGTTCCATATATGTAAATTTACGTCATTTTAAAGAATAAAAATTTCATTTCACGTAGCTTGTTTACGAAGTCTTATGTAATCTTGTTAAAAGGTCTGCTGTATGATACACGCTAGGGATTGCATCATGTTCTCTCATGGTTGGAAGTTGCAGGAAGGTTCTAGACTAAAAATTATTCTTTTTTTTTTTAAATCTCATGAAAGGAGGTGGGCAGAGTTGGCTGAGAGTGTTGCCTCATTGAACGACAAATGGGACCTCTTCTTCAAGCTGCCAATTTGCCTAGCACGCTACGAGAATGATAAAGTGGAAGTTTCTAGGATGAATTAAGATGATATATATAAGGGCCTAGCAATGCATAGTAACTAGAGATCCAGCCTGACCCTCAGAAAGAGCCAACGTTCGCCAGTTCTCTCTCCAGTATTTATCCGGCCACCACGTATTTCTTCTCCAACATGCATAGTGTTTCCTCTCAAACGTGAATAGTGATTTCTCTCCGACGTATACCGTGCATAGTGTTGTTTAAACGTAGGTGATATTATTGTGTATTTAATTCAAAAGTGAAGTGTGTCAATGTAAGTAGATGTTTTATGGTAAATTTTTTTATGACTGGCCTGTGAGATTTGGTTAAAAATGTGATGTGTATTTATTTCTACTTAACTGTTCGGTAACCTTGTGTGAGCCCAAATGTCGTGAGAGTAGCAGATACGTATGTGTAAGTGTAAATCTGAGATATTTTCTCTAGTGTTAAAGTGTCAATTCTTTTAATTAATTATCAAAATTAAATATTTTCATAAATCATTTTCTAATGAAACAAGGGATTGTATAATTCTTAAAGTATCAATTTTGTCTTCAGTGTAAGGTCTAGTTCAGATTTAAATTTTGAGTGACTTATTTTTGGTATTATTTTGAATTGTTATATTTATAGAATATATATATTTTTGTAGTGTGTATTATTTCGATCACCAATAACCATTTCAGTACTTGCTCGTATCCCCTGACTAAGAATCGAAATAAGAGGTTGATTCAAGAATAGTTCTTGTTAAAACTAAAGTAATCACCCAGTTTTTATTTTGAGTGTAACGTAACGAGACCTTTATATATTCAGTGTTCACCAGTGTTCATATATATTATTGCCTGGGAGTTGTGTATTATTCTCAGAGCTCGGAGGTTTTCTCTTGTGTATCAGATTATGTAATATAAAGCAGGTGAGTTTTGGAGCTCAGGAATTTACGTAATTCACTAGTCGTAATAATATATACCAAAAATTTATATAGAATGGGATGGTTACAGAGAAAAACAACCTAAGCCGGCCTCATTCATCCCTTTAACAACATTAATGGTGACAAACTTTTACACAGAAGCCTGATGAGCAGAATTCAGACTAAAACTTTCACTAACCCATTTGCCCTTTACTTAACTGGAAAAAAAACACACTTGTTTCCTAAATATCAAGACGCTCTCTCCATACGTCTTTCACAATGATTATGTAACGCTTCTTGCCTTTCTTCTACAGTGTACCCTAACAACTCTGAATTACAGCCTCCACTCTTTTCATAAACTTACTGTCCTTCATACTTTCTTAAATGATCAAACCACCTCAAAATACCTTTTCACACATAAAAACATTTTCACAACCTCTTCATCTCTCCACATTTCTTACATATCAATTCTGCTAATACCAAACATACTACGTAAACAATTCATATATATATATATATATATACATATATATTTATATATATACATATATATATGCACATACATATATGCATATATATATATATATATGTATATATATATATATATATACATATGTATATATATAAATATATATATATATATATATATATGTATATATATATGTATACTTACAAAGTATACAATAAATATCTTATTCATGTATTTTATTTGTTTCAAGGGATGTATATATATACACACACATATATAAATATATATATATATATATATATACATATATATATATATATATATTTACACACACACATATATATATATATATATATGTATATATATATATATATGTATATATATATATATACATATATATATATATATATATATTATGGTCCCATGGTCTGGGAACCAAAGTATGATATTATATATATTATGGCTGCCAAGTTACACAACTTCTCTAGTTCCAAACTCACCTTTTTGTTTTTAAATCAAATCTGTTACACTTGAAAATATTAATACCCGAGGTTGAGACAGTTATAAAACTCCTAGACAGCAATATATAAAAACACTGAATATCCAAAGGTCTCTTAAGTACACTCAAACTAAACTAGGCAATTATTATCAAGAACTATTCAAACAACCTCTTACGTCGTTTCTTTACCACGGGTACGAGTGAGTACGGAAATAAACACTGGAGATTGAAATAATACATTCTTTGAAAAAATAATATATTCTATATAAATTACAACACTTTGAAAGAATTTACATGAAAAAAAATAAATCACTTAAAATAATAAGTGAACAAAACTTAGATTAAAACAAAAATGTTACTCTCTGAAAATTACATAATTACATGACTCGAAATATTGAATCTGCATAAAAGCCTTAGACTAAGAAATAAATACTTATGGAAATTATACAATCACTTGTTTCACTGGAAATTATATCTTATTTATTACCAGTTCTCACCACAACACAATAATTTTAAAATCACCCTTAATGTATTCCATGACGATTCAATACATAATTTACTCTGTGTCACAAAATCACTTTGGAGAGAACACACTATAGGCACTTTGAGAGGGAGAGGGATGTACTTTGGCTCGCTCACAGGACATGTTGCTTCTCTTCTACTGCTATGCATCCCAGGGACCGCATATATATGACTTAGTTACTTGTAGAATATTTTATGTCAGAGATCTGGAAGCTTGGGTGCTGGCTTAAAGGGGTAAGGTTGCAAATGATTAAACTCTCGAATGCATACCAACGCAACAGTGAGACGAATCTCTCGTAGCTAGCTCCGCCCACCTACCGTTCTTAGAAATAAAAAAAAGATAAAATCCAACACTGAGGTTTTTGAGAAACTTCCAAATATAAGAATTTCGTATTTTCTCACAAACATGATGCAATACCTCATAGAAATATAAAAATGATTTACATAAGCCCTTGTTCATATCTGGTATGAATCAAATATCCCTCTTAAACAGATTACGTAAGACTTCAGAACAAAATACGTGAAGTTAAAAGTTAATTCTTAATAATAACGTAAATTTACATATGCCGACTTGAATGAAGAATACAAATAGATTAAAAACAGAAGTCTTATGTAACTTACATAAAAAACTTATATCTACATCAGAGGAACTCACCTCTAATACACCAAATGAAATATATAAATAAAATACATTACTAAATTATTTACTCTACACTAGACCAGCTTCGTAAGAATATATATATATATATATATATACATATATATATATATATATATACATATATATATACATATATATATATATATATATACATACATTATATATATATATATATATACATATATATATATATATATTATCATACTATTATGGCTCCCTGGTCTGGGCACTGAAAATTTATTATTCTATGGCTTGTGACTGAGAACCAAACATATAATATATATATTACAACTAGCAAGTCAATCAACCTCTCGAATTCCAAACTCCCTTGTTTGCTTTTACATTAAAACTACTACACTTTAGAATATTGATACATGAATTCTGAGACAGTTAAATAACTACCAGACAGCAATATATAAAACACTGAATATCCGAAGGTCTCTTAAGTACACAAAAATAAACTGGCTAATGACTCTTGAGTATTATTTAAAACTTACCGTGGTTATTGGTTATTGACAGGATGCGGGGGAATATGATTCTAAATAAAGGTGATTGAAATACTACAAAGTAAGGGAGAATTCCAATAGAATAGCATCAGAAGGATGAACCTCATAAATCTCTTGCAGTTGCTTTAAAAAAATGACAACTATTATCAAGAGATGACCTATATTTTTTATATATATACTACACTCTTTACAAAAATAAATATATTCTATATAAATTACAACACTTGAAAAGAATTTACATGATAAAAAGATAAGTCACTCGAAAAAATTAAGTCTGAACAAAACTTAGCTTAAGACAAAAATTATATGATTTGAAAATCATATGTGAACTTAACTTGAACTATCAAATCTGAATAAACCTTAGACTAAGGCAAAAGAAATAATGCAATGTAAATTATACAAATGGTTGAAATTAAATCTGAATAATACAATATTCAAGTTTGAAACCTAATGAAAATAGATAACCAGATCACAATACAAAATTTAACCTTCCGATACCAACACTCACCCTAATACAATGAATTCAAAATCACCGTTTCGTCATCTTTTTGACACACGATTTGCTTTGGGGTGCAGAGTCACTTAGTAGAGGACACCCTAAACGTACTGAACACTTTCAAAAACAATACACTGGGTTTCGTGCGAGAGTGAGAGAGGTGAGGAGATGACAATCTCAAGGCTTTCATTACTAGGTTTGGTTGCCCGAAAATTTTGATATGTGATAATGGTCTCGAGTTTATAAATAAGATGGTGAAATCGGTCACAGACTTGATAAAATTGATCACTTTTCAGTGACCTCATATAGGGCCTTCAGCAAATGGCTTAGTAGAATCGCATAATAGGGAAGTAGTGTGAAAATTATGCGTTACTTAGTGGCTGATGACCCCCTTCATTGGCACGTCATGCTTCCTACCGCTGAGCTAGCTTTGAACATTGCGTATAATGCTTCGCTCAGGGACACACCTTTCTTTTTAGTGTATGGACAGGATCCTGTGTTACCATATATGGTACTCATTAATTCGCAACAATTGCCAAAATATTCAACTGAGCAATACCGTGTATATTCATTAAATCTATTGAGGAGAGTAATGGACACCACTGAAAAGTTTTTGAAAAGAGCTAATGAAAGTAACAGCTCAAAGTATGATGGTTGGTTCAAAACTGCACCTGTAAAAGTATTTGTGGGCGATCTTGTGTATTTGAAACAATTACAACCTAGGAAACACAAACTAGAGCCAGCGTATTTGGGTCCGTACTGAGTAAAGATGGTTAAATCTAACACAGTTGTAATACAAAGCATTATTAATGTCGCAGTGTCTGAACACCAGCAGGCACACATACATGTGGTGCCTGAAGAAGTAGTTTTCAAAAGTGTTCCTCCTTACCCCTACATATGTGACATCCTTCGAGTTGATGAGTAGAATTTTTTTAAACAATGTGTTCTTATGTTGATGCTTACTGTATACGTAAAATGTTGTGGTAATTTTGCTGAGTATGAAAATATGTATAACATTACTGAGGGAACCTAAAAACAATCAGAGGTCAAATAGGTCAGGTGAGATTCGTCAGGGGGATGCTGTATTATTTATGTATTTATATGATTCCTGGTTGCTGGGGCCAGGGCGGTTCCCAAATGGCAAGTGGCTGCGTGATTAAAGTTCAGTCTTGAGGATAGGCAGTGTTAAAGAATGTGTAGATGTGAATACCTTATACTTAATGTTATAAGAGAAGGGCGGGAAGATGAATAATTTTCTCTGAAAACGGCTAGTGGCCACCGGTTGAAAGTTGCAAGTGCAAGTGTTGCAGTGATTTAAATAAATGACGAAACGGTGGTGGTGAGTTGTGTTGCAAAATTGAGCCGTAAACCTGGACAAGTAAAGTCAAGGGATGAAGGAATATCTATTCCTACCCCTGTCCCGTCCAAGAAGCCCGTATTGAACGCAACCAGAGGGAGGTTATTGATGAGGCTGTGTAAAACTGATGTCGTTATGTTTTTTTTTTTTTCACTTTGGGTATTCTTTATTTTAGTTGCAGAAGTTTAAGAAGAAATGAGTGGAATTATTTATATTGTATTGTGTACATTTTTACAAGCAATATGTCATTTTTTATTTTTTTTTGTGTATGATGTGATATTTTTTTGGGTGATTTCTATATATATACACACACACACACACACACACACACACATATATATATATATATATATATATATATGTTGCATTTCTGTTTAGTACATGCCATGCCTATTTTGGGTCGGAGTGTCCTCCATATATCATTGACTTGTGAGGGCGAGTGCGCACCTCCTCACAGAGTGAGGAGCTGGGGGGGGGGGGGGGGTTAATGTCCCAATTCATGTATGTAGATGTGTCATGTATGACAAGGTAAATGAACTAGATATTCATGAGTACTCCACAAAAAACTGTCTCAGCTTATCATTGCAAAGATTGCATTTTGGTAGTGAAGGGAGTTTAGTTGCCTGAGGGCGCTTGAGTTGACAAGTCCCTAACCTGAGAGGGTAGTTGTGTACAGTGAACGACAATGCTCTGAATAATATAGATGTAAAGACATCATGTAACTTTTTTTTTAGTCTGCATTAGTATTAGGACAGAATTCTTTAGTTTTCTGGTACTACTGTCTCTCTAAAAGCTAGAGACCTGCATTGCTAAAAGGAATTGTGTGATTTAATGAGAGTAAATTCTTCCAAAGCTATTCAGGAGGAGTCTCTCTACCTCTGGGATTACCATCATCTGTATAGAAACTGACAGGCGAAACAAATACTTTTAGATATCCTCTTATTATTTCTAAAGCTTAATGAGCAGTTAAGCTATGTCATTTGTCATTATCTATAAGCAAAAGGTAGCAATTAATGTTATCTTATTGCTTCGTGACATTCAATGAAAGCCTCTGGTATCAAGACAGACTATCCCTATTGGAGGTTTACACCAGGGTTCAGCTTCATGTCGACGAAGACATTAGCCTATACAAAATTTGCCATTAAATTACCAGAATAGGGGATTTTCATGAGTAAAGTGATGTTATTGTCACCCAAAATAACAAAATACTTGGGCCACCACTTTACAATATTGTTGCTTTGTTGTTATTACCATTGCCTTTTATGGCCAAAAACCTCGAGGAACTATGGATTTGTTAAACTGTGAAAATTAAGAAAAATTCATCTTTCAAACAATGGCGAAAAGGAAATAATCTGACAAGAACCTTGACCTCGGTTTTGACTGGTCACATTTTTAGATAGTTGAGATTTTGTAATAAAGCATGCTAGCCCTTCTGATTAATGCACGAAACTAACGAGCAATGTCTTCATGTAACCCTGAAAATCTTCCAAGTTTTGTTACATATACTTTGTCTCTTCAATGCTTCTCTCCTCACCTCGGTCACGTTTAAGCACACATGTAGCTAATATACTTTTTTACGACTTCCTGTGACTCTAATTTCATTCTTGAAAACAGCTTAGATGTTGTCAAGTTGGATTAAGATATCCCTTAACTTTATCGATAGGTTCTGTACAATGTGCTGGCTTTCGCCTGCCATGATAGATCTCCTATAATCTTCAGCTTGTGCATTGTAACATAGGCCACATAGGATATATATATATATATATATATATATATATATATATATATGTATATATATATATATATATATATATATATATATATATATATATATTAATTATAGTATATATATATATATATATATATATATATATATATATATATATATATATATATATATATATATATACAAAACTGACCTAGTGTAGAGGAATTATTCTATTTATGTATTTCATTTGTGTATTTAAGTGGTGTATAGCCAGTTCGTAAGGTGAGGTCCTCTCTTGTAGGTTTGAGTAATTGTATGTGAATTACATAAGATTTTCGTCATTCATTTCATTGTATTTTTCATTTAAGTCAGTATATGTGAATTTATGTTATTTTTAAGAACAAACTTTTTATTTCACGTACTGTATTTTGCTACAAACTCTTATGTAACTCGATTAGGTATGCTGTACAACACAAACAAGGTATGAACACAAGGGCTTACATCATCTTTATGAGGTATTACATCATTTTTATATTTTAAAGTTGTTAGAATGTTCTTGAAAACCTCAGAGTTAGTTTTATCTTTTTATTTATTGTTTCAAGGAGGGAGGTGGGTGGAGTTAACTGGAGGGGGTTACCTCGCCAGTAAGGTTTGTTCCCTTGTTCAATGAAGTTCATGATTGCGTGTTGTGGCCTCGATGTGTGGTTTAGGATATGGGGTATTGGCCATAAAGTCACAAAATTAATGACCAATTTGCTTATTATTATTATTATTATTATTATTGTTATTATTATTATTATTAGCTTAGTTACAACCCTAGTTGGAAAAGCAGGGTTTACAGTTCAGGAAATCAATCAGAATAATCAATTATCTGAAATGCTGTAACTTAGAGGTTTTTTAGGTCTACAACCTAAATAGTTTCAATAGTAATAAAGAACCGACTCGAAGTGGTAACAGAGTTATAACAAAACTCTAAAGATTAAATAATACAAAAGGCTTACAAAAATATAAATTTATTGCATATTCAAAGTGAATATACACTTGTTTTTAAAATATCACATAGTGCAAATAAAGTAGTATCAAACAGGTTTCACTTTACATATTTAACATAATCACAATTCTACATCTCGATTCACATTCACCTGTGCTAAATTATGAGAAATCTCAAAAATAGCGTATTCTATTAAAGAAATACCAAACACGTTTACATTTTGCTACAACCAGAGCACTAGTCCAAATTGTACAAATGGGTTTGATCAACAGATTGACAAACAAATTGATTTCATTAGCAGCTGGTTACTGAGGTGTGAATTGGTAACTGTGAGCGCTGGTGTTTGTGTGCTTGCTTAGCAACATTGAGACTCAACTTGCCACAACTTTAACCGAATAAAGCCAATACTTCCAGCAACTGTGTTTGGTATTCCACAAGTTATTCGGCTTATATTCACCATGGACCAGTTTCTCCGGCCTAGCCCGATTGACGTGGACCCAGAATCAGCCGATGCGAAGGACAAAGAGATTATATGGCATGACAGCTTTGAGGCGTTCTGTGCGGCCATCAACCCGGACTTAAATCCAGATAGGTTTGCCCTGCTTCATGCTCACGTATCTTGTAAATTGTTTAACCCTTTAACGACCAAATATCCTAAGCGATATCTTTAAAACAGCTAATTTGTGGTATTCGTGGTGAACAAGTTTATACTTGTATGAAATTGACTCTTTGGCAACTCATAGCTACACTCCTCTGCTGTTCGAATCCGCCAATCACAAGCTGCCTGTCCCTCTCATTAAGACTGCAGGGCATTCGAAAGACACCTCAGTCATGCTCTGGTTGGAAAAACGTAAAGACCTGTCGCAGCTACCTCCCCAACCTTTGTGATCATGGTAAGTACACAGTGACTGTGAGATAGTGAAGCCTAGTGATATGGTTACCTTTTGATGTGGATTTGAAGTGCTTTAGTGTTACTGAAGTGTCTCAGTGACTAATGAAAAAAGTATAGATCCCATGCGGGATATTTCAGTCGAGTTTAAACGGACCACGCTCATCCCACGTGGGACCTTTTGGACCGTGACGGTTAAACCAGCCAATAGAATACAACACCTAACAAATTTTTTTTAGTGCCTATTTTAGACATTTGTGAATATTATTAGCATTATTTCTAGAAATAATGGTGATGATTTAGAGATGTTAGGTTCATGTGCATATGTATTATTACCTTACAAGGGATTGAATGACAGGTTTTGTTAGGCAAAGCTACATTTTTATTTCATTACATGAATTTAAAATTGTTTTTTAGTTTTTGCAGTTTCACAGCCGTATGTTTTATCGGCATCGCAATGCTGCATTGGAGACTCAGGATCGTACGCCATGGATAGTCCCTGACGATGTAGAAGGAAGTGATGTTGACGTGAGCCCTTTGGACGTTGACAATGATGACGACGACCCTATCTACGTTCCTGATGAGGGGCTTACTCAGGAGGATGCCTTTGAGCCTCCTACCTCTAGAGGTTAGTATGAGACATCCTTAGAGAGAGAGAGAGAGAGAGAGAGAGAGAGAGGGAGAGAGAGAGAGAGAGAAAGAGAGAGAGAGAGAAATTTGTTTTAAAAATTGTTTTTAAAAGTCTCATTGTTATAAGGGATCTTTAAATTTTGTTGCTCTTTAAATGGTTTTTAAACAATGGGTATTTTTAAAACTTATTTGTTTACTTGCATACTCACTGACATATACATGCACACATATGCACACACATATGCACATGCATGCACACATGCATGCACACACATGCAGACCCACATGAATACACACATGCACACACACAAACACACATGCATGCACACACACACATGCAAACACGCATGCACACACAAGCACACATACATGCACACACAAGCACACATGATTCATTTACTGCTTCACTATTGTTACTTTATTCTTGTTTCAGCTCACAAGGTCAATGTTGTTGTCCCTCAGGAGATGCCTGTGGAAGAGGAAGCTGAGGTTGAGCCTAAGAGGCCTCGTGCTGATGAATGGAAAAAAGGACGACATTGATATCCAGACCCTGCCCAACTTCATTCATCCACAACCGGACTGTTTGAGGGAACCTTAAGAATATTTCTTCCAGTTCTTCACAGCTGAATTGAGGGGACACATTATGTTCCACATGTCAGAAGAGAATCTCATGGTTTTCATTGGCCTTATCGTGTACATGGGCCTGATTCCTCTCCCTAGCATAGTTGACTTCTGGGCTGTGAAGACCAGGATTCCTCAAGTTGCAGACTTCATGTCCAGGAACCGCTTCAAGTCAATTTGATCTTCACTTCACTTCAACGACAATGACCAGGCAGCAGCCTCCCAAGATCGTTTCTTCAAGGTAAGAGTCCCCTTCACCAAGGTCACCAAAGAGTTCCTGAAAGTTCCCAAGACTCCTATCCACTCCATTGATGAAGTGATGGTCGCCTATAAGGGCACAAGGGCTGGTAACCCAAGCCAGTATGGAGCCAAGAAGCCTGAAAAGTGGGGGTGCAAGTTGTTTTGCCACTCTAGCGTGGATGGATTTGTGGATGATATTCTTATAAAGCCATGTCTGTGACTTCAAATTTTGTTGTCGCCTTAGTCAATACCATCAAGCACCCCAGTCACTCAGCAGTGTATGCAGACAACTACTTTACCAGTAAAGGGTTGGCCAAGTACCTGAGATTGCACTATGGATGCCGCTATATGAGCACTGCCAGGGAAAACAGAGTTGGTCATCCTCCCCTGAAGTCTGTGAAGGAGAGGAACAAGAAATCAACACAAAGGGGCACGTTTTTGCTCACAAGTACTTGTATACAAGCTCGTTGTCTGTTAAATAAAGTTTAGTTGCATTCACCTCGCCTCTATGTTAGAGCCTAACAGCTACACTGCCTCACTACCATTCAATTACACTTCAATTTAAAGTTTTGAATGCCTCCAGAAACATCCACAAAAAAGTTTGAATGGTGATGCTCAGGTTTCTTCTTTCAGATACTTTACCTTTGATATGGGTCAATAATATCAGGTTTGATATTGTAATTTTCTTAAATCTTCCAAAAATACCATGTTTTTTATTTTTTTTCCCTCTATTTTAATGCGGAGCATATTGAATGCACTCCAATATGTTAATTATTAATAGAATGACATACATTGCTCAAATCCTAAGAGTGATTTGGGAAAAGATTATACATCACATCTTTCAAAAGGATAACACTAACAAAAATCAAATGTCTCTCTCTCTCTCTCTCTCTCTCTCTCTCTCTCTCTCTCTCTCTCTCTCGCTTGTGGTTACTTTAAAGGCCACTAGCGTGCAGAAAGAGAGAGAGAGAGAGAGAGAGAGAGAGAGAGAGAGAGAGAGAGAGAGAGAGAGGGCCGAGTAGTTCATTACCTGAACATCATCATCATCATCAATGTCTTGCTCCAGCGGAGAGTGACAATGAAATTTATGTACTTTTTATTTCTTCAACTTTACGCGTTAAGATGGAAAATGGATACGCGTGTTTGATCCTGTGTACACACATACACTACACATAAGTGCGTTTAGCCAGATAGAAAAACATGACTCAGATTTCAAGGATGAAACTTCAAGAGAAAGTTTTTTTTTTGAGCTGTTGACTGATAAAGCTCTGCTCATCTGTTTCGTCTATCTCATTCTCTCCTTCCAATATTCAATCAGAATTTAGTTATTTTCTGTTTTTCAACGGCCTCTATATTTACTAAAAACCTTGAATTTCTCTTAGTTTAAACTCTCTCTCTCTCTCTCTCTCTCTCTCTCTCTCTCTCTCTCTCTCTCTCTCTCTCTCTCTGTCATAATATTTAAGCCATTATGCAAATTAAATGCATGTACACACACACATATATATATATATATATATATATATATATATATATATATATATATATATATATATATATTTATATATATATATATATATATATATATATATATATATATATATATATATATATATATATACATACAGTGGTACCTCTACATACGAATTTAATCCGTTCCACAACCGACTTCGGATGTAGAAAATGTTCGGATGTAGAAACGAATTTTCCCATAAGAATACATTGAAATAGGATTAATCCGTGGTTGAGCCCAAAAACCTATGATAACTCCTTAATAAATTACTACACATAATAACACATGACAATATGCACCCTAAATTAGATAATAGACATGTAAAAAAGAATAATTATCAAGAAATAATAAATAAGAAACGGGTTTTTAGCGTCACTTTACCTTAGAAAGTCCAGCGCAGGTATTGGTCTTGCTACGCAGAGAGGAGATGGACGGGTGGCGAGGAGGTAGAGGGGGTGACTACGATAAACGTACACTACCGTAACTTATTCTAACTTACACTAAGTGAACTTTAACCTAACTTAGCTTATTTATCTTTTTCTATTTTTCTATTTTATATATTTTTTTTACATTGTCTTTTTTTCTTTTTGATGATTAATTTGAATCACTTTCACTCTCTCCACTTAAAATTGATTGAATTTCTTTCTCTTCACTCTTTGCCGTTTTCTTTGAACCACTTCCATCCTCTTCATCACGAGTTCGCTTTGTAGTTTTTTTAAAGAAGCTATCGATAGAAAGTTGCTTGGTACGGCTTTTCAGAATGTTTCGAAAATGAGTTAGGCAAACATCATCGAACTGCGCAACTACACGACAAACCTGCAATTTTTTTGGATGGTATTTGTCGATGAAGTCGACCACGTCTTGATATTTTCCTAACATCTCTTTTATTTGCGCCGAACCTAACACATGTTCTACCTCCTCGATCCCTTCCTCGTCATCACTCATGTGCTCAAACATAGCATGGAGTTCCTTGAGCTCCTCTGTGGTAAGTTCGTCGTGATGTTCGGCGACGAGTTCCGTGATGTCATCTGCGTCGACCTCCAGACCCATGGACTTGCCAAGGGAGACGATTTCCTCTACGTCTTCCGCTGCACCCACCACGGGATCAGGTTCGGGGTCAAAACCCTCGAAATCTCGGGGAGAAACTGCATCAGGCCACAGCTTCTTCCAGGCAGAATTCAGTGTCCGTCGAGTTACTCCCACCTAAGCCTGATCTATGATCTTCAAGCAGTGCACGATGTTAAAGTGGCTTTTCCAAAATTCACGCAAAGTTAAGTTTGTGCTTTGCGTGACATTAAAGCACTGCTTGAGTAGGTGCTTGGTGTAGAGCTTCTTGAAATTCGAGATAACTTGCTGGTCCATGGGCTGGAGGATAGAGATGGTATTCGGTGGAAGATACAGCACCTTTATGAACTTGAATTCATCGAAGATATCATCTTCAAGTCCAGGGGTGGGTGAGCGGGTGCATTGTCAAGGCATAGCAGGCACTTTAAAGGCAATTTCTGCTCATGAAGATACTTCTTCACAGAAGGACCGAAAACTTGGTTAACCCATTGGACAAAGAACTGCCTAGTGACCCAGGCCTTCGAGTTGGATCGCCAGAAAACATGAAGCTGGTCCTTATCCACATTGTGTGCCTTAGAGGCCCTAGGGTTCTCAGAATGGTAAACCAGTAAGGGTTTGACTTTAAAGTCCCCGCTAGCGTTGGCACATAGGACAAGAGTCAACCGATCCTTCATTGGCTTATGCCCAGGCAATTTCTTCTCTTCGGCGGTGATGTAGGTTCGACTGGGCATCATCTTCCAAAACAGCCCGGTTTCATCACAATTAAACACCTGCTGCTCTACGTAGCCTTCTTCGTGCACGATCCTTTCAAAGCTCTTCACAAAGTCAGCTGCAGCCTTTGTGTCCGCACTTGCAGCCTCTCCGTGGCGAACAACAGAATGAATCCCGGACCGTTTCTTAAATTTCTCAAACCAGCCACGAGATGCCTTGAAATCGTCTGAGGAAGGTTCGGTTGAACTCTCCCCAGCATCACCCCCAGAGCTCTCCTCCTTCAAGTCCGTGAAGATGGCGTGCGCTTTCTCGCAGATGATAGTTTCGGTGATGGTGTCACCAACAATCTCTCTGTCCTTGATCCAGATTAGCAGAAGTCGTTCCATCTCTTCTATGATAGGGCTACGACGTTTTGAAATGACGGTGATCCCCTTAGAAGGTTTCACTGCTTTAATGGCTTCTTTATGTTTCAAGATTGTCGAGATCGTCGACATATTTTGGACATATTCTTTTGCAAGTTCACTCATGCTTTTCAATAATTTCTTGCTTTACTTCTAAAGAAAGCATTTCCTTCTTCCTTTTCTCACCACTACCACTACCACTTGCGAAACTAAGCCTTTTAGGACCCATGCTTTACGTAAAATACCGTAAAAGGATGAACGTAAAAAAATCACGATTAAAACAGTTAATAGCAGAACGCACAGGGCACAACCACACGAAGCCGACGAGAACAGAGGAATGACCCAAGCCACGCTAATTGAGGGTCCCTCCGAGGTCGAAGTGCTGCCTTCTATGGGCGGAAATAAAAAATACATCCGACGCTATGAGTACCATCTACGCGTACGGGTATTGTTTACTTCGGGTGTTGAAAAAAATTCGGGTGTAGAGTAGAAACGTCTTCGAATTGTACTTCGTGTGTCGAAAAATTCGGATACAACCGGTACGATGAAAAATGCTTACTTCGTGTGTCGAAATAAAATTCGGGTGTAGAGTCGAAAAATTGCTCGAATTTTACTTCGGATGTTGGAAAATTCGGATGTAGATACGTTCGTATGTAGAAGTTCCACTGTATATATATATATATATATATAAATATATATATATATATATATATATATATATATATATATATATACATATATATATATATATATATATATATATATATATATATGTATGTATATATATATATATATATATATATATATATATATATATATATATATATATATATATATATATATATATATATATATATATATATATATACTGTATATATATGATTATATATATATATATATATATATATATATATATATATATATATATATATATATATATATATATATATATATATATACATTCTTACAAAGCTTGTCTAGCATTTCATTTGTGTATTTAAGAGATGTATAGCCAGCTCATATGGTGAGTTCTACTTATGTAGGTTTAAGTAATGTATGTAAATTACATAATACTTTTGTCATTCATTTAATTGTATTTTCATTCAATTCAGTATATGTGAATTTACGTTATCTTTTAATATTTTACATTTTATTTCACGTAGTTTTGTTCCGAAGTCTTATGTTTTCTCGTTTAGGTATGCTGTATGACACACACGAGATATGAACACAAGGGATTACGTCATTCTTATGTTTCCACAGGGTTAGAAAGTGCATGAAAATTCTTGAATTAGGTTTACTCTTTTTTTTTATTGTTAGGCGAAGAAGGTGGGTGGAGTTAGCTGAAAGAGAGTTGCCTCGCAAGCAAGGTTAGTACCCCTTCTTCAAATTACTACGTCGGCAACCTTACGCCGCTAGAGCCATGACCCCCATGGTACGAGAATGATATACTAGAAATTTCTAGTCGAATTAAGTCAATATATAAAGACCCTAGGAATGCATAAGCAGCAGAAAAGACCCAGCCTATCTCTTTAAAAGAGCCAGCGCTGCCCTCCCTCTCTCCTCTCGAGTGTGTGTCCTCTGAAATGGGAAAACTGATTTCTACCCAACATAAATTGTGTATAGTGTTGATCAAACGTTGGTGAAATTATTGGATGTTAATTCAAGTGTCGTGTGTTAATGTGAATACATTTTAACATAAGTTTTTGTAACTGGCCCTGTGAAAGTTCGGTTAAACAGTGAAGTTCATTAGAAATTTTTGCTTAACCGTTCTGTAACCTTGTGTGAACCAAAAGGCGTAAGTGTAACAGGTTACATATATGTAAATTTCAATATTGTATGTTCATTAGAGTGTTAAAGTGTTAATTCTTTTCATTTATTGTAAAAATCAAATATTTTTGTAAATTAATTTCCAGTGAAACGAATGATTGTATAATTTTATCAAAGTTTCTTTCTTTTGTCTTAGTCTAAGGTTTAGTTCAGATTTAATAATTCAAGTGATAGAGTCCTCACAGGCATGGTTTTGGCTAAGTGGCACGAGTTCGAATCTCTGCCAAGCCAGAAAGTATTACAATAAATGAATTCCAGTGGATATATATTCCCAAGGTAGAATTCAGTATTAAATACCATTGTGGCTGAGATTTACATTGATTAAAATCATAATTGCTAGTGATATATATTCATCTTGAACAACCATGTGTTGCAATCTCACATTTCAGCTAAGGACAGATTCCTGAATTCGACAGGAATATGTACGGTGACTTGTAATAAACTTAAATGTCTCTTAATAGCTCAGATAGTAGAATCATCGCAGCCGTTGTTTCAGCTGAGAGGCACGAGTTTGAATCTCTGCCCAGCCAAAAGCTATTACCATGAATGAATTCCAGTGGATCTATATTCCTAAGGTAGAATTCCATAATAAATGCCATTGGGCTGATATTTACATTCATTAAAATCACGAGTGTTAGTGTATATATATATATATATATATATATATATATATATATATATATATATATATATATATATATATATGTGTGTGTGTGTGTGTGTGTGTGTGTGTGTGTGTGTGTGTGTATAACTGCCGAAATGATACTGGCTGAAAATGAAGTGACCCCCAGAGTACTTATAAGATTTTTTTTTTAGAATGTGGCATGATGAGATAAAACCTGGAGAACGGGAGCTAGGAGCATTGGTGAAAATGGCAGGAATGTAGACCTGACTGATTGCAATCATTAAAGATGCATCACACTTGCGTCAGTTGTCATGAAAATATATAACATGCTTATTTTAAAGAGACTAGAGAGAAAGATTGATGCTAAGCTGAGAGATGAACAAGCAGAATATAGAATTTCATTTGAGACATTAACAGTAATGTACATAATATAGAAATCCACTTTTGATGGCAATTGTGGACTATGAAAAACCCTTTGATAGTGTGCACCGGCCAATTTTGTGGATGATCCTGCATTATTATGAAATTGCTCCTAAATATGTATATTTGATTAATTCTATTCATGAGCATAGCAAGTGCAAAGTTAATGTTAGTGGAGTCCTATCAAATGAATTTCCAGTGAACAGTGGAGTACCTCAAGGGAATGTGTTGTCACGTATTTGGTTTATCCCCCTCATGGATTTTATAATGCATAGAACAGTTAAAGATGGTGGAGAAGGATATGACTGGATTGGTAATAGGAAATTAGCTGACCTAGAGTATGCTGATGATGCTGTCCTTATTAGCAAAACACCACCATACTTGCAAAGCTTGTTTACCAGAATGCATGAAATATCACATGAGGTTGGGCTCAAGATAAATAAATATAAGAAAGACAGAGAGGATGAGAACGGAATATGCAATGGAAGATTGAATATTATTGGCAGAAGAGAGAATTAATGAGGTAGAATCATTTAAGTATTTAGGAACTTTGGTCTCCGGTACATAGTCATTAGAATTGAATTTTAGTGAAAGATTGAAAAAAGCAAATCAGACAATGGCTAGGCTAAGTCTAATTTGGAAATCAAATCACCTGAAATTATATATAAAAATCAGGCTCTATATCAGTTTAGTGATATCTGTGTTACTGTATGGACATAAGTCGTGGTATGACAATGAAACAATCTCCAACAGATTTAGTAGATTTGAAAACAAAGCCATCAAAAAAATATCGGGAATTAAATGGAAAGACAGGATTCGAAATGAAACTTTAAGAGAGATTACTCAAGACCCATCTGTGGATGAGATCATGGTGAGAGGTAGATGGAGATGTTTTGGGCATGCTCTTCGCACTCCCCAAGAGATTTTAGTTCACCAAACTTCCAACTGGGCTCCACAAGGCTCTAGAACAGTTGGAAGACCCAGGCCTGCATGACTGAGAACTATGAAGTGTGAAGTGGGAGATGATGAGTGGAGAAGTATTGGATTAGAAGTTCAAGATAGAGACGACTGGCAAAATTTAACCGAGGCCCTTGCGTCAATAGGAGCAGGAGGAGATGATGAGAATGATGACGATGATGATGATATATATATATATATATATATATATATATATATATATATATATATATATATATGTGTATATATATATATATATATATATATATATATATATATATATATATATATATATATATATATATATATATATATATATGTGTGTGTGTGTGTGTGTGTGTGTGTGTATGTATATGTGTACATGCCAACTATCAGAGGCTCGTTCTCTGTTACAACAAGGGGTTTGTCTGTGACGTTTCATAATTATGTAAATCGGACGCCATTAAGTTGAGTCACTTGGTCTTCGAACATGAATTGTTCTGAAATGGATAACATTACTTATTTGTGATTCAGCACTTGTGAGAGAGAGTGCAGTGCTCGATGATCCCAATCATGATTGACGTAGCAATCACCTGTAACCCTTCTTTAGCTAGACTTAAGAGTCTACTGAAACTTTCAAATGGATCAGAACAGAAGTGAATAATGTAACACTAGCAAATTCTTTAAATCTAAGAGGCTTGCTAAAAAAAATTCATTGCCTTTCAGTCTCGTCCTTATGAATGTTTTCTTAATTTAGATAATAAAATTGATAGAAAAATTACTGCTTAGCGATTTCTCAATTATCCATGTAATTCTAGATTGATTGTTTAGTCCCAAAAGGAGGTTATGGGAATCTTGTTGGGGAAAAGTTCCTGATGGTTTATTTCACAGGTTTACACTTCACCTACTGTAACGCCGACAAGACAATTGTTGCTCGACTTTCCCAAGTGGATTTTGCTGGTAATCTTGGTCAATGGCAACACTTGAGTAGGGACCAATTGTTAGTTTCTTCTTCTTTTCTCCTCTAAATTCCGCTTTTATTTTGTTTGTTTTGTAGAACTGCTTCCTCGCAGTGCTTAGAGTTTATTTTTCTTTATAATCTCGCCAGTTTTTCTTCCAAAAAAGAAATTGTGTCCTATTGGCACAACGAGAGCTTTGAAAATGAATGAATTTATGTCACTCTGATTTCAAATTCTGAATCTATTCCCGAATTTCTTTTACACTTTTTCTTTCTTTTCATGAGCGATACTTCTGTTGAATGTCGATGACATGCTAAAGATAGTATTGTCCCGTATAATTCTTCCTCATCATCACCATCAGCCTTAACTAGTCTACTACATCACAAAAGCCTCAGACACGTCCTTCCACTCGCGTCTCTTTATGGCCCTTCTATGCCAGTCTAGACTGAGGCCGTCTTTACCCTCAAATTTTCTTAGTTCGTCAACCCACTGTCTTTTCTTCCTTCCCCTGCTTCTTTTGCAATCCCTAGGAATCCATTCTTTTATTCTTAATGCCCATGTATTATCTAGGTAAGATTAGGCTTCATGAAATTGATGACTTAGATCTGGAAAACAATCTATATTATTGTTAGCGAAATAGCCTAGATGGATGCGCCAGTGAAGAGGGTGAACAAGGGTTCCATCACCCAACTGAAAATCTGTTGCCATGATGTTGATCGCACTAGAGGTTTCAAAGTATGTCGACTGTATAACTAGATACCACTAAGCTATGCAATTATCTAGATAGGTTTCCCATGGAATAAAAAAACAATCCCTAAGATTAGGCCCGAGTCGAACCTGCATCGAGTTTTACTATTTTCTCGTTCGAGACAATTTGAGAAAAGACAGAGGTTATTTTTCTTATAAGCAGACAACACTCTTTTTATATCTTTTAAGCAAAAAGTTGAGTATGTTTAGATAGCAGCAAGCAGCAGGATCGGGATTTTCCTTCTTGGTGCTCGATTGCGTTTCTTGTTATTTTTCCTACTTAACAGGACAAAATTATGTTTTTTTTTCTTATACTGTTACAACTACTTTTGTACATAGACGAAAGTAATGTGTGTAATATAAAATCGTACTTTCTGCTTAATTTCTTAGTACTAATCACATTTTAACTTAATTTCAAGTCTTATTGGTTGGTAATTGTTATTCATATAATTACCTTCATTCTCATTATTCCCATATATATATATATATATATATATATATATATATATATATATATATATATATATATATATATATATATATATATATATATATATGTATATATATATGGATATATATATACATACATATATATATATATATATATATATATATATATATATATATATATATATATATATATTGCAATGCCGTTCCTCAAATAGCAACAGAGTTCAAGTTTGAGGAAGTGATACCCTACAAACATGAGTTACAAGTAAAATCCTCCTTTTTTTTCTATATTCTCTTATAACTTAGGATTATTGATCACAAGATGAACATCATTCGTCCATCCATTAATGGAAAATCAACTTCTACTACAGAAAGAAAAGAAGTTTTACAAAATAATGTCATCCTAAAAGAACTTTTATTCCTATGATCTTAATTTGTTAAATATTTCCAGTATTATCTTTCACCGTTAATTACGTTACTGTATTCTATCATTATCAAACATGAATATGAACTCAAGAGTCTTTTTGATGAATAATGTTAGTTTACACACTCCACACATTAAAGTATTATATCATTAAGGACATTTGATAGATCATCACCGCCTTTGATCAAGATGGACTACAGGGAAGACGAGGCTGCATCAAATTTGAACTTTTACCAAAGTTTTTAAAACCTTTCCATTGATTTGTTAATGTGAAAAATTCAATTGAGAGGCTCACGATCAATCCGAAGTCCTCTGCTCAAAGAAATGGCAACAAGGCTCCCCAAAAGTTTGTAGGTTTTAACACCGAAATTTGCGGCATTCAAGGAACAAAATGAAGACTTTCTCTCTCGCCATAGAACTAATTGTGTGGACTGAGTATTTCCCTTCAGGTTCCAGGAATGGCGAGTCGCTTAAACAAAATTAGTTTTTAGATATATTTGTTTACATGTATTACACTGAGATATAAACATATTTTCAATTACTAGTGTAGCTAACATAAATTCTAATGGAAATGTTTAAGCTTGGTGGCTACCAATAATTTCGAAAGGAATGAAAATACTACTGAACTAAAGCTCTATTCACAACCAAAAATTTTTTTTAATAACTATTTACGAAGAGTTTTTTGGCCAAATTATATTGTTGTTTTGGCTTATCACTCAAAGTGGAAAACGTACAAAATTCGTGTGTGTTATTGTAAACATTTAGCAAAAAGGAAAAGTAACTTTATCATACTGTTTGAAATCTCAACCTTATCTTTAATGCATAACAATATAACGTATTCATCTTTTTCATCCTGTCGACCGCCATAATTATAGTAATCTTATTACCTTTTCCATAAAGTTTATATGATGATAGGCGTGTATTTAGTTATTTATGTTTGTGATTCGCATATTTCAAAAACTATTCGACCGAATCTCATGAAATTTGGTGGGATGATTGGTCATGATCCAAGGACAATTAATTAAATTTTGGCAGTGATTGGGTCAATGGTAATGAAAAGGTAAAAAACCTTTTTTTGCTATATCATGGTCAATTTTTATTCAATTTGAATGAAACTAGTGCCAAAATGTGCTTAATTCGATTACCTATCTTGTGTTATACAACATGATAAAAGTCAAGATCACGAGAAGGTAAAAAACCTATTTTTGCTGCAAATTCATGAAATTTGCTGGGATGACTGGCCATAATCCAAGGACAATTTTATTAGATTTTAGGAGGGATTGGGTCTAAGGTCAAGGTCACAATCGGATAAAAAGGTCATTTTGCTATACCATGGTTAATGTTCATCCAATCTGCATGAAACTAGTGCCAAAATGTGGATAATTCGGTTACCTATCTTGTGATTTACAAAAGGACATATTGAGTCATTACCCTTGTAGTGGTTGGGTTCAAAGGTCAGCAGGGTTAATGACCTTGCAAAAAGGGCAGGTTTCGTCATTACGCGGCTATTATTATCCGAATTACTTGCCAAACCAAGTTAATAAATGTGGCGATGGCCAGGGTATGCGCTCTTACGAGTGGCTGTTCTAATTTATGGTAGTTTCACAGTTTTTACAATGGTAACTTTGATTCATGTTTCCGTCTTGCACAAATGTATCTAACTCATTCATTCAACTATTGTAGAGAGTTTATGCTCATATTATTGTTGTTATTATCATTAGCATCAATAATATCAGACAACTTGTAACCCCAGTAGGAAAAACAGAATACTGCTTCACCCTGATCCCCATTGGGGAAATCAGCCTAATACATTATAAGGAGAGAAGTGAAGATTAAGCTATAAAGATGACAATAATGATTGAACTGAAAATTAAGATCAGAGATGAAAATAACGGAAAAATTAAGAAAAAGACAATCCCTAGATAAACCACTAAATACCATCGCCCTTTTATTAAGCTTTCACAACACACCATTAAAACACATGTGAATGAGCAAATCGACAGAAAAAACCCGTACCTTCAAGCAAGATAAATCTAGACTAAACGGAACTGTGTGGTAAATCATCCTCTGGGAGAGCACTCTCCAATATTTGAGACTATACTGTATACTTAGTTGACTTCGGAATGTCCTTCTCTTAGAAGAGCTGCTTACGTCTGTGGCTAAATATTCCCATCCAATATTACACGTGGGAAAATACCCACTGAATAGTTTCAGGTGCTACTAACTTAAGTGAGAGTGTAATGTGTAGTATGCTAAGTGTTATCAGATGTTTGAGGTGCACCAACAGTGTGTCACACGATCGTACATAAATTATTTTGTATGTATTATGCTTGTATCTGCGCTCTTCCCTCGCACTAAAAAGAACCAGAATAAACATGTCTGCATTTTTCCTCTGTAACATTGTCTGTTTCTCGAACATGAAAATTCCTGTTGCCTTGAGGTTTTGTATATAAAGGAGAGTGTTCTTTAATAAAGTTACTCAGTTGGTTGCTTCCTGTCTTTGAGTCACAACCTTCTCTCGGCCCGTCACATTGGTGACCCCGGAAGTCGACTCGCTCCCACCGCCTTCCACCCCCACCCCCCTCGCCCCTCCATCGTTGGTACTATGGCGGACTCTACGGAAGTTGGCGCTGCGGCTGCCCCATTGAAACTTTCATCGTTTGCCAACGGAGAGGCGTTTGCTTGGTTTCAGCGCGCAGAAGTCCAGTTTCGCATCAAGGGCGTGACTCGCTCAACCAACAAAGCAGATTATGTTCTCGCGGCGATACCCGAGGACACCTTCCCAGAAATATCCAACTGGCTTTGTGAACAAGGAGACACCCCAATAGCGTATTATGCCCTCAAAACATACCTTCTGCAGCAGTACTCGCCGTCGCCAGCCGCCCGTATAGCAAAGCTTTTTCAGCTCTTGCAACAACCGTTGGGGGACCAAAGGGCTTCGCTTGCCCTCAGGGAAATGACCAGTATCGCTCACCTTCAACCTGCCGCAGATGGCTCTCCTCGTGAGGTGAACCTACTTCGTGCCCTTTGGATACGCCGTTTACCCGGACCTATATGCGCTGCCATACCCGATGTCGATAGTTTACCCATAAAGGACTTGATGACCAAAGCTGACGCCCTTATGGACAGCCACTTCAAGACCTCCATCAACGCCTCCACCCCTGACGAAGAGGATGCCTATTCAATGTCAACCGAAGCAGACATGAATGCCGTAGGACATACACGCCTACCCCGTGACGTGCCAAACCAGCGACAAAGCAGCCCACCACCCACCAATCGCTCTCGCCCCAACAAACGACTTCTACAGCCACTTACTACCTCCCATCCGCCGCAGTTTTTCTACTACCACTTCAGATTCGGGCAACCGCGAAGAAATGTGCCAAGGATTGTCAGTGGCCAAAAAAAGTGTAAGTAGGCCATCGCTCGTGGCGGTGGCCTCCCGTGTTTCTAATCTTTTCTTTTTACATGATGCAGGAACGGGCGTGCAATTTTTGGTAGACACGGGTGCTTGTCGTTCTTTTTTGCCAAGGAAACTCTCCAAGACACGACGTAGTCTGTCTACATCTGCCGACGTCCACTTGGTAGCTGCCAACGGATCTGCGATACCCACCTACGGTTACGAGAACCTCACATTATCATTCGGAAACGGTAAATTCAATTGGAAGTTTCTCGTTGCTGACGTCACATTGCTAATCCTCGGTGCAGATTTCCTCTCTCATTTCCACCTTCTAGTCGATGTCGCCCACCGACGATTGGTCAACGCAGACTCGTACTTGTCGACACCTCTTCAACCCGCCCCCTCTAAACTCGCTCTCCAAATCAGCGCACCCACGGATGCCTACGCCCACCTCCTCACGTCGTACCCGGAAGTTTTCCGTCCAGAACTTCTCCAAACGCCCACGGTTCCTGCCAAGCATGGTATTTATCACCATATCAAGATAACGGGACCCCCAGTCTTCGCAAAATTCAGACGTCTGGCACCGGAACGATTGGCAGCCGCCAAACAGACGTTCGCCAAAATGGAGGAAATGGGCCTTTGCCAAAAGGCCTCCAGCCCATGGTCGTCACCCTTACACATCGTTCTGAAGAAAGACGGCTCCCTCCATCCGTGCGGAGATTACAGGCGCCTGAACATGCAAACAGAACCTAATCACTACCCCCTCCCAAACATTGCCGACGTGACCTCCTACCTGCACAAAGCGAAGGTTTTCTCTACGCTCGACCTCCTGAAGGGGTATTATCAGGTGCCTATGAACCCAGAAGACATCCCCAAGACCGCCATCACCGCTCCGTTTGGTACATACACCTTCAATTACTCTTGTTTTGGCCTTCGTAATGCTGGGGCCACGTTTCAATGTCTCATGGATGGCATCTTAGGGGACTTCCCTTTCTGTGTATGTTATGTGGACGACATACTTGTGTTTTCCTCCTCAAAAGAGGAACACCTCCGTCACCTGCGCATCGTGCTCGACCGCCTGCAACAAAACAGCCTTGTAGTCCGGTACGACAAGTGTACCTTTGGCGCCAACGAAGTGTCATTCTTAGGACACCGCATCACTCCTGAAGGAGGCCATCCCCTCCCTGAGAAGGTAGCAGCCGTTCAGAACTTCCCCGCGCCCTCGACCATCAAGGCTCTGCAGGAATTCTTGGGCATGATCAACTATTATCACTGTTTACTGCCAGCCATTGCCGCCACTCTTGCTCCCCTCTACGCCTCCCTCAAGGGCAAGCCAAAGGACCTGAAGTGGGGTCCCCTTCAAGAAGCAGCCTTCTGCAATGCAAAGAAGGCCCTATCAACTGCTGCGGCTCTCACTTTTCCTATCCCACATGCCCCTCTCCTTCTCTCCATCGATGCCAGCGACGTCGCTATTGGTGCAGTACTCGAGCAGGTGGTCAACGGCTCGGCCCGCCCATTGGCCTTCATCAGCAGAAAACTGTCCAAGGCAGAATCGGGTTATTCTACCTTCGATCGAGAATTGTTGGCGGTGCACTTGGCTGTCCGTCACTTTCGCCATTTCTTAGAAGGTACGCCCTTCGTCATTCGCACAGACCACATGCCTCTGGTGCACGCCTTTACTCGACAGTCTGATGCCTGGTCCGCCCAGCAACGCCAACATCTCTCCGCCGTGGCTGAATACAATTGCACCCTTCAATACGTCCCTGGGAAAATGAATCCCGTTGCCGATGCCCTGTCAAGAAACACGTTGGCTGCCGTTCAACTGGGATTGGATTACAACGGCCTGACTGAAGCCCAATGACAGGATCCAGAGTATCAAGCATGTAGGACATCCTGCACGTCCCTCTGTTGGGAAGACTTCCCTCTCGAAGACTCCAGCACCACCCTCCTCTGTGACGTCAGTACTGGCTGACCGCGACCTTGGATTCCTGCTCCCATGCGCCGACAGGTGTTTGATTTCATTCACGGCCTTTCACATCCCTCGTGCCGTTCTACTGCACAGCTTCTGAAGGCAAAGTTCATTTGGCACGGCATTTCTAAGGATGCTAAGGATTGGGTCCGCGCCTGTACTTCTTGCCAAACTTCCAAAGTACATCGACACACAGATTCAGGAGTGGACACCTTTCCTCAACCTCAGCGTCGTTTCACACACATTCACGTCGACGTTGTAGGCCCCCTACCCACATCACAAGGACATCGTTACCTGTTTACCGTCATCGACCGCTCCACTCGTTGGCCTGAAGCCATTCCCATGGAAACTGCAACCTCCGCCTCATGTACATCTGCCTTACTCTCTGGATGGATTGCAAGATTTGGTATCACTGAGCATATTACTTCTGACAGGGGAACCACTTTCACCTCTCAATTGTGGACATCATTAGCGAATCTCCCGGGCATCACCCTACATCAGACAACGGCCTACAACCCCGCTGCCAATGGAATGGTTGAACGTTTTCATCGCACCCTCAAAGCAGCTTTGATGTCCCGCTGAAAGGATTGCAACTGGTTTACTCAGCTTCCCTGGGTCCTCCTTGGATTAAGGACCACTACTAAAGACGCCCTCGACGTCTCGGCAGCTGAAATGGTGTATGGCTACCCGTTGGTCGTCCCTGCCGAATTTTTTCCTTCTACAACCTCCTCCGACGATCTCCAGCGCATACGTCACGTCGTGGGAAAATTTACTCCATGCCGCCAGACTTACAAGCCCCCAGCGAAGCATCACATACCAACAGACTTGCACTCTGCAACGCACGTCTTCCTGCGCAACGACACTAGCAAGCCACCGCTAACGCCCCCTTACACGGGCCCTTTCCTTGGGATCCGACGCAGTCCACAAAGCATTCCTACTAAACATTCGTGGCAAAGAAGACTGGGTCTCCATTAATCGTCTAAAACCTGCTTATCTTCTGCCAGATGACCCGCCTACAGTTCGCCTCTCTAGATTAGGGCGCCCTATTTAACATGTACAGTATGTTATTTTTAGGGGGGGAGCCATGTACCAACCGTCTGTCACACAATCGTACATAAATAATTTTGTATATATTATGCTTGTATCTGCGCTCTTCCCTCGCACTAAAAAGAACCAGAATAAACATGTCTGCATTTTTCCTCTGTAACATTGTCTGTTTCTCGAACATGAAAATTCCTGTTGCCTTGAGGTTTTTTATATAAAGGAGAGTGTTCTTTAATAAAGTTACTCAGTTGATTGCTTCCTGTCTTTGAGTCACAACCTTCTCTCGGCCCGTCACAGAGGAACGAGCAGAATGTCTAAGGAATGTGCCAGAATATTTAGTACATGTGTAGGTAAAAAGAATACCAGCACCTACCTGAAAATTTGCCTTCCCTTTCTCCTACGTTTATCAACCTTCATATTTCTGAGCCTTTACCATGCATGGTCCTCTTCTCTTCCAAAGCTTGACCAAATCACTGTAGTTTTTGTTGAACCTTCGATACTTCCCTTTGATTGGTTTTAATAAAATATTTTTTTTTATCCCATCTCCTCTCTTGACTTCATACATCCATGTCAGCATCCCCATAGCCACCACTTCCGTTTTCCGTTTTTGAGTTTTCTTTATCGTCCACATCTCGGCCTCATAAACAATCACTGCTCTAACTACACCTTTACAGAGCCTGCTTTTAGGCTTTACACTGATTCTCTTGTCGTACAAGATTCCCGATGACTCTCTCTAATTACTGTAAGTGCGATATATTTTGTGATTAATTTCTGAGTTCATGTCTCCATCTTCTTTCACATTATTTTGACTCTTGGCATTGAAAAGATCTTGCCCTCTTGATGTCATCGATCCCGAGCTGACAGTACACTGCCTCCTTACCTCCTATCCATAGATATTATGTAAGTACCTTATTCGTTTTACAGATGTAGAATAGATGTACCTTACTTTTTACCTCATCATAATTACCATATATTTGATCTTTTATGATGTTTTTCATATGTAATTCACCTTTCATTGACCGTCCTTCATGCATAGATTTATGCTTCATATAATTTCTCTATCGTTGGGATCTATATATTTTAGCTGATAGGTAAGAGACTGGTGAAAGAAGAATGAGGGCAGTTAGCTAGCCAACCATAGTAGGGAATAGTTTATATAGTTAAGATTATAAGGGGGTAGTGTAAAGCATGGTTTAACCACATTTTTATTGATATATAGGCATTTTTCTTAGTATTGAAACTTATATTTATTATTTTATATTACATTTACATAACAAATTCTTCTAATTACATTTTTCACAAGAACTTTTCTTATTAGTTTCTCTCCTTAGCTTATATTTCCTCCGTTGATTCTCCATTGTATTGAGCTACTTTACTCCATATTTTGATGGCCAACCTCTACATATTCTGATCAATTGTTTCTGCCTTGTATCTATTGTGTATTTGTTCTATATTCAAATCTTTATCATCTTGACTGTTTCTCACTGTAGACCTTAGTATCTTATTTTGGAATTTTGTAATGCCCTTATATTGGAAGTCATTGCTAAACACGTGGCTATTGGTGGATATTCCATTATTGGTCTTATTAGACTTTTGTAAAAACGGATTTTAATATTTTTCCATGTTCCTAAACCTTTTTACCTTTGTATTTTGCATTCTTGCTATCTTTAGTCTTTCTCTTACATGTTTGGATATTGCCCTTTGCCAAAATTGCATGCTTAGTTTCTTGTGCTTTTGGTGAAATTCACTGGTTGTTGATGCAAGTTTATCTGTGCAGGTTTGTATTCAGGTACCGATACTATTTGGAATTTAGATTTATTTATTTTTTTATCTTCCACTTGTTTTTAAATTAATTTATTCTTTTAATTTGGTCCATTGTTTTTTGTGCTAGTTGTCTTTTCAAAGTTGGGTCCTTTCTTCGTTTACGTTTTTTCATTTGCTAAGCAGACATCAGTACAGTACTCTGGTGGTGAAGTCATAATCTGATGTGTATAATATCAATAATGTTGGACTTAATGCAGATCCTTGTGGGACCCCAAACTGTAACGGGAATGGGTTCTCTATGAAGTATAGGGATTTAATTGTAACTTTTCGTGTGTAGTGAACTTACATAATATTTTCTCAAAAATACCTGGAAGGTTGAGATATACTATTGTGTATTGGAGTCCTTGTATCCATACTTTATCAAATGCCTACATACTAGGTTGCATAGGTACTTTCTTCTCTGTGATAGTGCAAAACTTTATATATTTGCTATTGCAATTTGGGGCCCCCTTCTTTTTCAAAATCCATAATGATTTTTATTGTGTAACTGAGTCTTTTCTAGGAAGAGCATCAATCTGTTGCTAATGATCTGTTCCAATATTCTACTAGGTACTTGTAGTACAGTAGTGGTATTGGTCTATAATTCTCTACCAGACACGTATCCTTTTCCTTGTTTGAGCTTCAAAATCATTATTGCATTCTTGAACATCTTTGGGAAAAATATCCCGCTGAGAAAGCCCAGTTACATATCTGATTCGATTTTACAAATGCAATGCCTGGTAAGTTTTCAATTATGGTCTTGTCAGTGCTACTTCCAAGTACCTTGTGTTTAAAATCTTGAACTATTATTCTTATTTATCATAGCTCTATTTTCCTTGCTAGTGGGCAGTATTCATTAAACCTGCTAATATATATTTTATGATGCGGGTTTGTTTATGTCTGTGTTATTCAGTGAATTCCTTAACTATTGTCTCATGTTGGTTGTCGAATTTTTGGATATCCTCCTGTGTTATTTGGAATATTTCCTACCAGTAGGCTTTGTGTCGTACTTCTTTCTCTTTATTATCATATCTCTTTTTTCATTCCAATTCTTCATGCATGTTGATGTATTAGTTTTGCTTCCCATCAGCCTTGAAAAGGAGCTCTAAAATTGATTAGGATTGTTGTACTATACAGTACTTGTGTGTCCTCCCAATTTTGATGGTATAATCTTGAGTTTTCTTGTTCTAACTGTTCTTGTAGTGGTACATATCTTCTCACCAACGAGTTGTTCCAGCATGTAATAAGTACCGTGTTTCGATTGTTGTTGTATTGCCAATGTATCAGTTCTAGCTTCTCACTATCAATGAGGAGTGGAAATGGTTTGTATTTTGTTGTGGGTATGTGATTTTGTTTTATAGCTTCCTTTATATTCACGTACAATTTTTAAAGTTCTTCGTCTACTATTTATCTTCTTATTTAGATTTGATTGTTGGTTGACTACCCACTTTTCCTTTTATTTAATTTCTGAATCTTTCCCAACATGCTCTTTTTATGATTTTTTTTTTTGAAGGATGAAATCTATATTAGATTAGTTGTGTTTATTACTGGTATATCATCAGAGGAGGTTGCTGACCCTATTTATTGGAAGTATTAAGATAAAACTTACTGTTATTTCCTAATATTATGCCGGGCTTTCCTTTTCTGTTATTTACTACAAAAGTGTCAGTCAGGTCCTAAGTGTATATCTTTGTTATTTATTAACTTGACTTTCTTTCCCCGTGTCATTAGATTATCTATATCCATTACTTTTGTTTTGTCAAAATATCATGTGAGTTAGGTAGTTGGAGGTTTGCTCAACATTTGGCATGAAATTATACTTCATCAAGATTTTATACACATGTCTATCCTCACACTTTGGATATTAGTAGATTTTAACAAAAACTTTCAGCAATATAATTTCTCCCTTGAAATTAGAATGTGGCAGTTACCGCCGCATCTTGCACTGTTGGCTAATGAAGCAAACAATTCAAGTGAAGTCAAGCATATCCGTGAGGGCATTGCCACAGGTAGACCTACGCACCATTTCACTTTTGTACTGATATTAGGAGTTTGTCAAGTGCAAAAGTTTGGTCACAAACTGTTGACTGAATTAGTATTAGCCAGAGAGTGTGTATTTTGTTACTGCCCTCCAGAGACGGGGAATTATTACGAAGCAAATTACTATTCATCTATTTATGCATATATCATCCTTCAAATATCAATCCTTAGCCTACAATTAAGAAGTTATACTATATAAGCTTATGATCAACGTCATTATCTAAACGACGACCTTCTGTCTTGTAGAAGCAAACGGTAGGTTGTTTGACATGAAGACTTTAATTATAACCGTTGCGTTTAAAGTAATCATGGAAATCTGTCTAAACTTTCGTTCTACCAAAGACACGAAGTTATTCAAGTCTACAATATAGTAGAAAATTATTTTTGACTCGATCATTTCAAAATAGGATAAGACGAGGTTATTATAATTACGCAATGACGTTAGGTACTAATCATTAATAATTGATTAAATAGAAGTGATATCAACGATAATATCAATAAAGATGATATCACTCGCATTAATAATGCTAACCACCACGACAAACAAACACTGACAGAGTTTACTAACTTTAAACACACTGATTGGAAAACCAAAATAGTCACATCTTCAATAAATTAATAATCATAATTAAATGGTTATCTACAGGCTAAGTTTCATTAATATAGGGTACTATCGTATTAAAGGAGGTCCTCATGGCGCAGTGGATAGCGCGCTGGACTTCTAATCCAGAGGCCGCGGGTTCGAATCCCGCTGAGGATGAACTGTTTGGCACTATTCTTGATAAATTGGTCATTGTATTAGTCATAAACACAACGGTGTCTTTTACAAGAATTTCTGTTGTTTATCTGATGAATAGAATTTAAATCAAACAAAATTCTGAAATGTCGCTTACCCTTGGTTGTATGTTCGTCGCAACAATCTTGTTTAACGTCTCGGGAGACGGTTACGAAATGCCAAGTCATAGATTCAGCAAAACCTCCCCTCCCGAGTACATACTCTGTTAGGGACTTACACCACCCGGGATCGGGCCCCACCACTCCCGGGAGACAGAGAAAACGGATGTTTAAGCGGAGGCGCCTGACTCACCACAACTAATACCCAGCCACGCCAACCTCCTCTCAAATCTCTCTTTTATTGTTAGCAACAAGTGAACTATCATTATGTAAGAAACTAATTGTATCTTCAAGTATAATTAACTATTCTCATTTGTGAGAAGTTAATTCCTGGTAATTTTATTATCATAGAAATTGGATGTAATTCTCTCTCTCTCTCTCTCTCTCTCTCTCTCTCTCTCTCTCTCTCTCTCTCTCTCTCTCTCTGATATTATGAGCCTCGACTTTGATGTTGACAATGAAATTGAATACATCCATTTTCCATTTTCTAAAAAAGAAATTTACAGTACTCTCCAAAATTTGAGTGCTTCGATATGAAATATTTTCTTCGAGACATACTATGTATGGCCCATTTCCTGCCGCTTTAGGCCTGCCCTTCTTTCACTACTAGGAGGTGGGAGGGGGTTGGCACCATTTTCCTGTATGTTTTAAATGTTTATTTTTGGCAACTGGTTGGACTGTCTTCTGGAAGTATTTAACTTAAAAAAAAAAAACGATTTCGCCTTTTTGGAAAATAATTTCTCACCATTTTCTCAAATTATGTCTGTAACCGTCCTAAATAATTTGGAACACAGCAATTACAAGTAAAACATCCAATATTATTGTTGAAATGTTACATAATGATAAAACAATGACACTCCTTTCAATTAATTAAAAGAATTCTTCCAAAGTGTATAAACAATAACAATGTCAATAGTTTAGTGTAGGATTAGTTTTATCACGTGGAATGATCCCCTCCTTCATCCTCATCAATTCCCAAGAGTGCCTGGCTGGTATTAGTGAACACCTCCTCATCAGCTCCACCCAGGCACATCTCTCAGCCGTTGAGGCCCTGAGATTGACAGGAACAATGGAACCTGCAACTGATCTTGCACCCACATTTGATGAGATGAGTCAATGTGGCTGGAGTTGGAGAGTCCCTTCCTTCAACCCTTAGGTTGATCCTGGTGGTAGCTAAAGTGGGGAATGTCATCTTGATACCACACCATGGCCTGGTAAATAGCTTGGACAAAGGTTTCACGTAAGGCTCCTCGTGTTGGAGGTAGCTTTTGAGCTTCTAGTTGTTTCTTGATGAAAAGCTTCCACATGAGATCACCAAATTCCACCGAAGTTGTATCAGGATTATTATAGATGACAAACAGATGTCTAAATGGCACATTCACTATCAATTCCAAGTTCCTTGAGGCTCCTAGGGCAAGAAATGCAGATATCATCTCCATGGAGCATCTGCCCAGTGCCTGCCATCAGTTAAGCTTCCCTTGTTAGCAAATCAATCTGTTATGTCTGCTCCAGAGAAGGTCTTAGCAGCCACAAGTGTATTCACTACTGGCCCCTGTTACTTTCTTCTGGTTCCCTACACCAATGACAAAATTAGTGTTTCTACAGAGGTGATGATAATGGTGAATTGCACGGACAACACATCAGTGTCATGTGATTGAAAATAAATTTCTGTTGCTCCTCTTCAAAGAGCATACAGACTGTGGAGAATAAGCCTTGTGTCAGATTCTTCATGGGATCTGCAGAGATGTTGAACATCCATAGAGTTTTAGAGCACCTCCTGCCATAAAATAACTAGGAAGACTGTGGGCATACCTCTAAAAATAGTAGAACACTTTCTTTACAAGATAAACCAACAGCTCATTTTTTATTATAGCGTTAGACAAGGCCTCCTTCAGTAAAGTGGGAAGATCAAAGCAGTCAAAGATTAGATTGACCTCATTATTGTTGCAGTGCTTTCAGCTCAGTGTGGCTGAGTAGTGGTCAGCCCATTGAAAACATGTCTTGACCCAAGAAGATCTACCCATTGCTTGGACGACTGCCATTCCATCAATGACAGTCACCTTCATCACCTTCTTTGGTGGCAATAAAACAATTTCATTAATGACTTCCACTGGCTGTAGATCACCACTAGTTATGTTTGGCAGCTCCTCAAGTTTAGCCTTTAGCTTGCTATTGTCTGTGCTTGGTAGAAGTTCCCCACTCATTATGAACAAGGCTCTCGTGGAAGGGCAGCTAACTTATGCTGACCAGTGCCCTCTATGAGGTTGATCTCAGGGCATGAGCATGAAACAACCAACATGCGGGCAAAGAGTGACTGTCATCCTTGAGCTCATATACTTGATTGTCCAATTTGTGATTCACGGACTTCCTTGCACTTTTCCTCATCTTGAGTTCAACGTTTCTCATTCTTGCCCAGACACTTACTTCATTTTTGTTGATGCACTCCTCAACAAACATGGTATACCTCTGCCCAATGTCTTCTTGAATGCTCACATATTTCTTCAACTTGGCTGGCATCACGACCTTTGTGATGATATCAATCAGGTCTTCCCCCTCGTTTTTCATATGATTCATGGAGGAACTAAGCACAATCTTCAGTCGAGTAATGTTCTCTTCTTACCCTGTCCAGACAGCCATTGCTGTGCAAGCTGTTTGTCCTCACTGCTGCTGGCTGCACCTCGTTGGACATACTCAGCTACTCCTTCCAAGTCTGATTCTTGCTTACATAAACAGCCATTTGCAGTTGTTTCCCCCGCACCGAATAAACACACCTTATGAACTGTCTTGTTGGCAGAAGAAACACAGGCTTGCATTAAAAGATGTTGCTGAACATGTAAAGTAGGGAATCTTTCTTTCAGCAGTCTGGTACACTGGTGACAGCTGCAGAAAAAGGTTGTCCACATCTCTTTTGAAGATGGCGACTGTCTCCTTGTTGGCAGGCCTTCTGGTGTCATACACCGGCACGCTCTAGGTAACCACTGATATGTCGACCCATAACATTTTCTGTGCCGCTTTGCTTTCTATTCTTTCAGATTGGTGGCAAAATATCCTTGGAATCATCTGCTGATCTGTGGATATTTGGTATCTCCATATTGCCCTCATTCATATGCAAACTGGAGGAACTTAAAAAAAGCTTCCTTTAATGGTTCAGTTACTAGATCATAAATGTATGGCTCCTGACACTGAAATAAGTTTCTGTTTTGGTTTTCTACTGGTGTTTTGGCTCCGTTGTATGACTGCTTAATGCAACACACCAAATTTAGTGACCCCATTGGGCGAATATAGATGTGTATTTATTATTCCAAGGCTTGAAGTTTCATGTAAAAAAGTCAGATGTGATTCATCAATGGTCATCTTCAGAAAAAGAAAAACTGACGTATCAGTACATGTTGGTTTGAGTCGATAGCAGTATAGTGGCTGAAAAGCTTTTAACAAAAGCTATTAATTTTGTCATACAGGTAAAAAAGCAGTGGTAGTTCTGAATGAATATTTGTACAGAAACGCTTTTGATAAACACAATTTAACATTCTTGTACTTCAGACTCTAAAATGAAACTTGCTTAATATAGTGTTTTCAACTAAATTTAACTTTTCAACTTTGACGCTGCACTAAGGTCACTAGAACTTAATGAAAAAAATAGCGACATAATTTTTCTACTTCTTGTAAATGTAAAGAATGCATTCATAATGGTTGCTTGAAATTAACATGCAATACCAACGGGAACTTTAGTTTGTTACATTGGTTGGCCCTCCACTATACAGTGTAAAAAATCGAATGTTGAGAATATGGAAAAACGACAAGTGTACAAAAATGTCTTGGATTGCACTTTGTTATCACCAACTGATCAGAATTATCAATTTGATTAATGTAGATTTTTACTTGCATTGCGTTACTAGTAATGTTTTGGCTGGTTAATTCTTTGTAGCAATTTTACATATCTATTAAACTGTACAAATAGATTTAGATTTGGGTGAAAGTTTCTAAAATTTTCCCAGAATTCCCACGACTCAAAGAGATATTTATAAATAATACATTTACAAATGCTTTCAAAGATCACGTTCCATACATTTTGCTTTGAAAGTAATAATAATAATAATAATAATAATTAAATATATATATTCTATTTATAGGCAGTATATCTTAGCAATCCATGTTTGCAAACGGTTATATAAGCGAATGAGCAACCTGGAGGAGTAACGAGAACTTTGGGTGTGAAGGAAATGGCTCCCTAAATCTCGATGAAATCACTGGCAGCAGGGTGACGGATTGGGTTTGAGATGATAGACAAGCTGTCTCTTCGGTTCTACTCCTGATGCCTGGAGGATGATCTTACTTTAATCAGTATGGACTGACAGGGATCACTTGCCTTAGTTAGATAGGCACTGCACATCACAAAGAACTGGCTATCCTTTGTGAATCTAGTCAATGAATCCTTTATGGATTTAGTCAGTCAATGGAAAGCAAAGATGACAGAATGGCCCCCAGTCTCAGGTGTCGCGGGGTGCTAAGAATCTCCCGGTTTATAAATACTAAAGAAAAATAGAAAATTGGTAATTGCAATGTTAGAACCACAAATCAGATTGGGGAGTTACAGCAATTGGAGAATGAATTTATGAAATATAGTTTGGATATCTTGGCACTAACTGAAATATGTTGTAAGGGGATTGGTAAGAAAACCTTAGACCAAGGATATATATATATATATATATATATATATATATATATATATATATATTCATATATATATATATATATATATATATATATATATATATATATATATATATATACATATATATGTATGTATGTATGTATATATATATATATTCAGGAAGAACAGATGGAGTTGGGAGAGAAAGGATAGGAATGATGATGACACCAAGAGCAGAAAATGCTTTAACTGAGTGAAGAGCTGTGAGTAGTAGATTGTTACTTGAAACGTTTAAATCAAGGCAGGGCAATATGTATATTAGAGTTTGCTATCCACCAACAAAAGATTCCCCTGAAGATAGGAAAGATGAATACTATGAACTGCAGAGTGTGATAGATGAGATCCCAGAGAGATATAAGAAAATTGTGATTGGTGACTTCAATGCTGAAGTTGGAAGGCATAATCAAGGTATAGAGAATGTGATGGGTGTTGAGAGTCTTGGCCAAGTTAAAAATAAAAATGGAGCACATTTTATAAGTTTCTTTTCAACAAACAATCTTGTTATTGGATGTACTCTTTTCCAGCATAAGGACATCCACAAATATACATGGACTTCATCATATGGCAATTACAAAAATCAAATATATCACATAGCTATTAATAATGAGAGAAGGATGATTCTGATAAATGTAAGAAGCTATAGAAGTGCAGATATTTATAGTGATCACCAGCTCCTCATTGCCACACCGAAATTAAAACTGAAAGCACCCAAAATAAATGTAAATAGAATACATAGGTTTGATACAACTAAGCTTTTAGAAGATGAGCACAGAGAAACATTTTCAATCTGATGTAAAAATCGATTTACAGTCTTAGAGACTTTGAGAGATGAAGAGCAGACAATTAATGAAAATGGTGTGATATTAAGGACATATATCAGTCAGTTAGTAGTGAAGTTTTGCGATATTTATTCACAATGAGAAAGCCATTGATATCAAATGATACATAGGATACTATAAAAAGGAGTCAGAGACAGAAATGGATTGTTGAAAGTTTTCGAGGAAGTAATGAAAATTACAAGGTAGAGCATGCTAAGTATTCCAGTATTGATAGTGAAGTCAAAAGAAAATCCAGGAATGACTGGAGAGAGTATTTAGACAGGAAAGTAAATGAGGTTGACAAAGCTATGCCTTCAAGGAGTGGCATGGTGTAAGAATTGCTCATAAAATTATTAATGAAATCTCTATGGGGGCAAAGAGGAAGAGACATATACCCACCAAAAATAGGGATGGATCTGTTATAACAGCAGAATATGAAGAAAGGCAACGTTGGATGGAACACTTTAGCAAGGTCATGAATAGGAGATATGAAGGGAATATTTTGATTGATAGGCCTAAAGCTGAGGAAGACCTTGATGTGCCCATGAATAAGTTCAAGGTAAGGAAAGCCCCTGGTTATGATGGAATAACTGTTGAGATGATACTTGCTGAAAATGAAGTGATCCCCAGAATACATGAAAGATTATTTTGTAGAATGTGGCACGAAGAAGCAAAACCCGATGAATGGGAATTAGGAATTAGGTGAAAATGGCTAGTAAAGGAGACCTGACTGATTGCAATCATTACAGAGGTATCACATTTACGTCAGTTGTCATGAAAATATATAGTATACTTATTGTAAAGAGGCCAGAGAGAAAGATTGATGAAAAGCTGAGAGAGGAACTAGCAGGATTTAGAAAAGGTAGTTGTACTGACCAAATCTTCCTTTAGAGACATGTTTTACAGCAATGCAAAGAATATAGAAATTCACATTTGATTGCATATGTGGACTATAAAAAAACATTTGTTAGTGTACACTGGTCAATTTTGTGGAGAGTCCTGTGTTCTTATGGAATTTCTCTTAAATATGTAAATTTGATTATTATTATTATTATTATTATTATCATTATTATTATTACTAGCTAAGCTACAACCCTAGTTGGAAAAACAAGATGCTATAAGCCCAAGGGCTCCAATAGGGAAAAATAGCCCAGTGAGGAAAGGAAATAAGGAAATAAATAAATGATGAGAACAAGTTAACAATAAATCATTATAAACAGTAACAACGTCAAAGCAGATATGTCCTATATAAACGATTAACAACGTCATAAACTGATATGTCATATATAAACTATAAAAAGACTCATGTCAGTCTGGTCAACATAAAAATATTTGCTGCAAGTTTGAACTTTTGAAGTTTTATTGATTCAACTACCCGATTAGGAAGACCATTCCACAACTTGGTAACATGAGCATAGCAAATGTAAAGTTAATGTTAGTGGAGTTCTATCAAATGAATTTCCAGTGAACAGTGGAGTACTCCAAGGGAATGTTTTGTTACCTATGTTGTTTATCCTCCTCATGGACTTTGTAATGTGTAGAATAGTTGGAGAGGGTGGAGAAAGGTTGGACTGGATTAGTAATAGGAAATTAGCTGTCCTTATTAGCAGAGCACTGTGGGATTTGCAATGATTGCTTACCAGAATGCTTGAAATATCACATGAAGGGCGGGCTCAAGATAAATAGAAGAAAGATAGAGTTGATGAGAATTGAATATGCAATGGAGGATGAAATATCATTTTAAGGAGAAAGGATTAATAAGGTAGAATCTTTTAAATAGTTAGGAACTATGATCTCTAATACAGGATCTTAAGAATTGGAGTTTGAAGAAAGATTGAAAAAATCAAATCAGACAATGGCTAGGTTAAGTAAAATTTGGAAATCAAATCGCCTAAAATTACATAAAAAAATCAGGCTATATATCAGTTTAGTGAGGTAGTGGTATAACAATGAAACAATCTCCAACAGAATTAGTAGATTTGACAAAGCCATCAGAAGAATATTGGGGGTTAAATGGCAGGACATGATTAGAAATAAAACTATAAGAAATATTACCCAAGTACCATGTATGGATGAGATCATGATGAGGGGTAGATGAAGATTGTTTTGGCATGCTCTTTGCACTCCTCAAGGGAGATTAGTTCACCAAAGATTTAACTGGGATCCACTAGGTACTCGAAGAAATGTGAAGACCCAGGCCTACATAGCTGAGGACTATGAAGCATCAAGTCGGAAATGATGAATGGAGAAGTATTGGATAAAGACGACTAGCAAAATGTAACCGAGGCCCTTTGCATCAATAGGCGTGGGAGGAGATGATGATGATGATGATTATCAATAATATAAAATAAGAATAGGGGGTTGCTGCTAATAAGAACAGCATCATTAGCATACTCTAGGTCAGCTAATTTCCTGTTACCAATCCAGTCCAATCCTGCTCTACCATCCCCAACTGTTCTCCGCATTACAAAATTCATGGGGGGGGGGGGGGGTAAACAACATAGATGACAACACATTCACTTGGAATACTCCATTGTTCACTGGAAATTCGTTTGATAGGACTCCACTAACATTAACTTTACATTTTCTATGGTCACGAACAGACTTAATTAGATTTGCATATTTGAAAGGAACTCTCCACAAAATTGCCCGGTGCACACTATCAAAGGCTTTTTCATAGTTCACAAATGCCATCAAAAGTGGATTTCTATATTCTGTGCATTGCTGTACTACATATATCAAAATGAAAATTTGGTCAGTATAACGTTCACCTTTTCTAAATCTTGCTTGTTCATCTCTCAGCCTTTCATCAATCTTTCTCTCTAATCTCTTTAGCATAAGCATTCTATATATTTTCATGACAACTGACGTAAATGTGATACCTCTGTAATTACTGCAATCAGTCAGATTTTTTTTTTGCCATTTTCACCAACACTCCTAGCTCCCATTCATTAGGCTTTGCCTCTTCACACCACATTTTACATAATAATCTTGTAAGTAATCAGTGAGTCACTTCATTTTCGGCCAATATCATCTCAGCAGTTATTCCATCGTATCCAGGGGCTTTCCATCTCTTGAGTTTACTAACTATAGCTTCGACATCAAATACACTGAATTCATTCATGGGCACATTAAGGTCTTCCTCAGCTTCAGGTATAGTCATATCTCTTATTCATGACCTCATTAAAGTGTTCCATCCAAGGTTTTTATTTTATTTATTTTTTCTTTTCCTTTTTTATCTTCTCTAGTTATAACAGATCCATCCTTCTCTCTGATGGGTATTTGCTTCTTCTCCTTTGCTCCAGTAGAAATTTCATTAATAATTCTAAAAGCAATTCTTACACCAAAGCTACTTTCTGAATTCATAACTTTGTCTGCCTCATCTGCTTTCCTGTCTATATGTGCTCTCCAGTCATTCCTGGCTTTTCTTTTGACCTCACTATCAATACTGGAATACTTAGCATTCTCTGCCTTGTAATTTGGAATCATATATATATATATATATATATATATATATATATATATATATATATATATATATATATATATATACATTTTTACATGTGTCTATTAGATTGTGTTAATGTTCATGTTTTAACCCCAATGATGGGAAAAATGGTTTCCCCAAAACTTGGTCGATGGTGATTTCCTGATTCATCACTGATTATCTTCAATATTACTATTTTTTCTTTAATTCCCTTATTATATATGCACAATTTATAATTCTTAAGATTGATGTCAGTAGCCAGTTGTGCTAGAAAACTATATTCTTAAATATAATAAAATGTAGAATTAGCTTATTATCCTACTAACAGCTATTCTATTGGTTTCATTTTTTTTTTCGTTTATCTTAAATTTTTTCGTTTCTTTTATAATTCTCATGACTACGTCAGAGGCAGAACGCTGCTTTTCAACACTGAAAACAATAAAAAATTTTATAAGAGGCAATATGAATTCGGAAAAACTAAATAAACTTGAAGAAAAACATTCCTCAGTTGTCTATCATCCAGAGAACAAGGAGAAAATAACAGATTGTTTCGTTCAAATTAAAAGAAAAAAAAAATAGACTTAATTTTTGAATGAATGGATCAAGCTTGAACAGTAACAATTTAGGTGATGGTAAGTAAAAACTATTTGATTTTGTTCTTTTAGGATTCTATCAAGTTTCTGAATATATTTGCTTATGCCTGTTGGTGTTCTCTCACGCAATACTAAAACAAAGGGTAGACCTATACATTTATTTTGGAGCAGCACCTGCACTGATTTTAGCCACAAATCGCCATTGCCCGGGATCTACACAGAATAAGAAAAATTGCGTTACGAAGTATGGCGAAAAATAATTGTCCTAACAACATATAAGCAGATGTCAGTGTCTTGTTACTTAATTTCGGTTGTTCTGTAGGTTGTAGCCAATGAGATATCAGTGTGGGGTAAAACGTGTTGGATGTTTGAAGAGGTATTTACTAAGTAGTCACTTTCTAGCTCACAATAACCCGAGCAAGTCTAATTTATTATTATTATTATTATTATTAATTTCATATATAAATAAAAGTGAGGCTCCACCACTCAAATTTGGTTTACTCTGCATTATTGCCGTGGATACACAGGTTTCCATAGTTTTTCAAACCTTGAAAGATTTTGTTTTTTATTTATGGCTTTTCCTGGGCGGCAGAGGAGACTTATACATTAATTTGTTCATTTTGTTTCAAATATGCAATGCTATAGCAATACAGAAGAGTTTGTAGAAGTTATTGGAATATGCAATGTAACATCTCATAAGACTTTGTAAAAAGTATAATTTACTGGAAAAATAAACCTGGCGTCAACCGGACGGTGCGCTGTAATACAATTTAATGTTTTGTACCAACCGTGTGTCACACAATTGTACATAATTCCTATTGTATATATTATGCTTGTATCTGCGCTCTTCCCTCGCACTAAAAAGAACCTGAATGATCATGTGACGGAGCCGAGTAAAGGGGTGTGAACTCAAAGGCAGATTGGAAACGACTGAGTTATATATTAAGGAACACTTCTTTATATACAAAACGGCAAGGCAACAGGACATGGCATGTTCGAGGGACAGACAAAGTTCAGAGCAAAACCGGAGACATGATCATTCAGGTTCTTTTTAGTGCGAGGGAAGAGCGCAGATACAAGCATAATATATACAATAGGAATTATGTACAATTGTGTGACACACGGTTGGTACATGGCTCCCCCTCTAAAAATGACATACTGAACATGTTAAATAGGTGCCCTGAATCTGGAGAGGTAGTAGTAACAACTGCGCCGATTAGCAGCAGTGAGTGGCTGTAGAAGTCGTTGGTTGGGGTGCGAGCAAGTGGTGGATGATGGTTGGCTGTGTTGCCGCTTCGGCTCGTCACGGGGTAGGCGAGTGTGTCCTACGGCATTCATAGGCGTGTGTGTCCTACGGCATTCATAGGCGAGTGTGTCCTACGGCATTCATAGGCGAGTGTGTCCTACGGCATTCATAGGCCTACGGCATTCATAGGCGAGTATATCCTACGGCATTCATAGGCCTACGGCGTTCATA
>NC_090728.1:76075741-76193241 GCF_036898095.1 Palaemon carinicauda
ATATATATATATATATATATATATATACATACACATATTTATATATATACATATACATAGATTTATGTATATATATATGCATACGTATAAATATATATATATATATATATATATATATATATATATATATATATATATATACTGTATATACATATACATATATATATATATATATATATATATATATATATACATATATATATATGCATATATATATATATATATATATATATATATATATATATATATATATATATATATATTTATGTATATATATCTAGTTATATGCATATATATGAATATGTATATATATATATATATATATATATATATATATATATATATATATATATACATATATGCATATATATGAATATTACATATATATATATATATATATATATATATACTGTATATATATTTACACACATATATATACATGTATATATAAAAATATATGTAAATATATATTTATATATATATATAATTATAGAAGTATATATAAAAATATATGTATATATTTATATATATATATGCATGTATATATATATATATATATATATATATATATATATATATATATGTATATATATATATATATACTGTATATATATTGTATATATATATATATATATATATATATATATATATATATATATATATATATATAAATCTATATATATACATATATATATACACACACACACACATATATATATATATATGAATATATATAAACATATATATATATATATATATATATATATATATATATATCTAAATATAAATGAATATATACATATATATATATATATATATATATATATATATATATATATATCTAAATATAAATGAATATATATATATATATATATATATATATAAATAAATAAATTATATATATATATACTAATGATGACCTGTGTCTGGGGACCAAACATGTAATATTATATATATATTACAGCTGGCAAGCTATACAAGTACTCACTATGATTACAAAAACTCGTCACACCAAATCTTGAATATTTCACAGAACACTTTAAAAACAATACACTGAGGTGCGTGCGAGAGTGAGAGGGGGAGATGGCTGTCCTAAGGCTGGAATTCTCTATCTATCTATGCAACTCTGGGGTGCCTTTATATATGATACTTAACTACTTCCAGAAGATTCCAGGAGAGCGAGTTGCAGAAGCGTGGGAGCTGGGCTAAGGCGTCAGACTTACCAAGTATTGCTCTCTCAACACGTATCCACCCAACATGACACAAACCCTCTTAGTAAGTCCTTGCTCCTATCTTGTATGGTCACATAATACTCTCAAACAAATTAAGTAAAACTTCATAACAAAACTACCTGGAATAAAAAAAGTTAATTCTTAAAAATTCTTAAATTTACATATACTGACTTGAATACAGAATGAAAGGAAATTAACAACGGAAGTGTTAGGTAATTGACATAATAAACTTGAATCTACACGAGAAGAACTTATCTGAAGAGTTGGCCAACCTTTCTTCAATGCACAAATAAAATATAAATAAAATTATTAGTAAAATACTGTAATTACTCAACACTAGAACAGCTTCGTAAGAGTATACAGTATATATATATATATATATATATATATATATATATACATATATGTATATATATATGTATATATATATATATATATATATATATATATATATATATATATATACACATTCCAATAAGCCATATATTTTTGATACATTAATGTCTGGATTCTCTTAACAACCTCGGTATCAGAGCCCCAGGCGAAATCACACAAAGACAAGACCTTGTGACCAGCCGGGAGTCGAACCCTGCTCCGGCAGTGACTTACCACTTGGCCAAGAAGAAAGATAAAAGTCAATGACAATTCTTCTGTACTTGACCTGTCGAATCCAGGTTTTATGTACTTAGAATTGAAATCAACCCATCTTCACAATCATAGCTAATTGGTAGTTTGTGACTTGGCATTCGATTAATGATAAACTTTTCACATTTGTACATGTTTTTCATATTCAAATAAGCTATATATTTTTGATATATTAATATCTGGATTCTATTAATGACCTCGGGATCAAAGTCCCAGGCAAAATCACACAAAAACAATAGCTTCTGACCGGCTGGGAGTTGAACTCTGGTCCGGCAAGCTTGTATAGACAGTGACTTACCACTTGGACATGAAGAAAGATGAAAATCAATGACAATTCTTCTGTACCTATACCTGTCGAATTCAGGTTTTATGTTCTTAGAACTGAAATCAACCCATCTTCATCATCATAGCTTCGTGACTTGGCACTCGATTAATGATAAATTTTGCACATTTAGACATGTTTTTCACATTCAAATAAGTCATATATTTTTTATACATTAATGTGTGGATTCTCTTAACGACCTCGGGATCAGAGCCCCAGGCAAAATCACACAAAGACTCCCGGCCAGTCACAAGCCCTTTGTGTGATTTCGCCAGGGGCTCTGATCCCGAGGTCGTTAAAAGAATCCAGACATTAATATATAAAAAATATATGGCTTATTTTAATATGAAAAACACGTCTAAATGTGCAAAATTTATCATTAATTGAATGCCAAGTCACAAACTACCTCTTAGCTACGATGGTGAAGATGGGTTGATTTCAATTCTAAGTACATAAAACCTGAATTCGACAGGTATAAGTACATATTAACTTTTATCTTTCTTCGTGGCCAAGTGGTAAGTCACTGTCTATACAAGCTTGCCGGAGCAGGGTTCGACTCCCGGCCAGTCACAAGCTATTGTCTTTGTGTGATTTCGCCTGGAGCTCTGATCCCGAGGTCGGTAAGAGAATCCAGACATTAATGTATCAAAAATATATGGCTTATTTGAATGTATATATATATATGTATATATATATATATATATATAAATATATATATGTATATATATATATATATATATATATATATATATATATATATATATATATATGTACTGTATGTATATATATATATATATATATATATATATATATATATATATATATATATATGTATATATATATATATACATATATAAATATATATATATCTATATATATATACATATATATATATATATATATATATATATATATATATATATATATTTATATATGTATATATATACATATATATATATATATATATATATATATATAGATAGATATATATATTTATATATGTATATATATATATATATATATATTTATATATATATATCTATATATATATATATATATATATATATATATATATATATATATATAAGTGATAAATAAGCTAAAAATTTATTAACAGAACATCAATGTTTAACCTTCTGAAAATGCATTGCAGGGGCAGCTACAGAATGCATCCACACTTAGTAAATTTTGGGCAGCATTTAAGAACCAGTACAAGTATAGCTTATAGCTACGTAAATCTCTATTTGTTATCCTCTTTCGTCCATCCAACATAGAAGGAAATTGAAGTTCAGGATTACGTTTAACATATTGTGTCTAAATAGGACATACCAGATAGGCTGCTCTTTTTGCATGTTTCCTTCGAGCATTTGTAATTGGCAAAAATAAGTCATATGACCTCAGCTTCCAGGCAAGGAGATCAAGTCTTGTTTCGTCTACAAATGAGGCTGTGGTATATCTATCATACATTAGAACTACAAATTGCCCCAGTGCTTGTAAATCAGACTTTTCACCTTCAGATGGGTTGTGACTGAGTTTTGCAAATGTAGCCAAAACCTCATTAAAGACAATCCATGTCTACTAAGCTGTCTTTTTTCTTTTACTTAGAAAGCTGATGCAAATTGCCTTTAGCGAAAGCATGGAAAGACAACATTCCTTTGGACTTATCTCGGCTGAGAGTAGATGCAAGATCATGTAGATGTATAGGAATTCATCTAATGTGCTCTCTTTTGCCAAATCAGACCCACATTAGCGTCAAAGAAAGCCTCTGAGATATGGTAATTACTACAAACTGCGTGTCATTTGTATCAGTCATCAGAGACTTTTAGCCCTCTCTAATTGCATGACAAATATGTAAAAATATTTTGTGTTGGCCTTTTTGTGCTAGTGTTACTGTAATTGGTACACAAAAGGAAATTTTCTTCATTCTAACCATACTATCAACAAGAAAGTTAAAGTTCTGATTATTTGTACTGCTACAAAGGAATCTCCTCCAATTTATGTGATTTCCTTTTTTTCTGCAACTCTCCTCCCTATGGCCTTTATCCATTTTGATCTGGCTTCTGACTTCAGAATGGTTTTCTGATATACATAACAAATTATGCCAGTTCTCTTATGAGTGTAGCTCTAGTGCTCTGCCAAGGGAAGAATATCGTTTTAAGCATATCATCAAATGTTTTTAGAGTAACAGCATTTACCAGTGAGGTTCCAACCATGAGTACACCAAATTCTGACTTGAACTCTAGAATTTCTACTTTATTTTGTAGAACATTCAGAAGGTCTGACTTAGTACATGAGCTCAGTTTACTGTTCTTGCTGAGAGATAAAGGGAAAGACTGGTTCTTATGCTCGAAAAATTCTTGTCAATCACATCCTCGGTTTTGACAAGAGACCAAAGTTGAAAAAATCAGGTTACAATCCTCCTTAAGTAGCTTTGTCTCAGATTGGTTGCTTTGTCTCAGCCCTGCACTGAAGAAAATCAATCTTGTTCCTATTGAATGGCAGGTAGAAATGAAAACTATCAATCTGTATTTTATTCATAAAAGTTTTGAACTGTTCCTGGTTGTTATAGCCAGTGCTTGTATAAGGGAGCTAGATCAATAAGTCTGAGTATTACAGGTGATGATTCTGTATTATTAACTTTGGCATCGCTGGTTTAGATAACAAATTCAGAAAAACCAACGGAATATAACTCTTTCCATTGATCATGGTGATTTTCATTTAGCTTCATCGCATTTAGATTCTCTCTCTCTCTCTCTCTCTCTCTCTCTCTCTCTCTCTCTCTCTCTCTCTCTCTCTCTCTCTCTCTCTCTCTGAGTTGTATAAGTATGTCAAGCATTATGAGTGATACTTCAGTTCTTGACCAACATCATCACAAGCACCTAACTTTCCATGGTTTTGGTTTTGGCACGGTGATTGGGCTTTCATTCAACTGCATTGTTATTATTTGTCTTGAATTTGATACATCATCCTCTTCATCATACAAAAAGCATTGCACCTTTAGAAGGTTTGAGGTTCTTGACCTCTTTCTACAATTCTCTTCTGCGCCTGATGTACTGGGAGTCGTTGTTCTTGTTTGTGCACTCTGCAGTTTGTTATTATTAAACAAAAGTCTTCAGCTGCTATGATATTTTGCTTTATACTGTATCAATGTAGTTTTTATGCCTTTTCCATCATCTAACAGTGTATCCAATGATATTGGCATAGCAATAAGATCATGAAATAATGGTACATTTTTAGGGAGTTTTACATTCTAAGCTAAGAGGTGAAATTAACGTTTCAACACTTTTGTTCTCTTGAAAAAGACAACATTTACTAGAGTCAGTTTATATTTTTGGTTTAGCTTCTACGATAAGATACTTGGAACTCAAGTAGAGCAGGCTGAGGGTTTATCCTTATACTACCTTTTCTCACTTTCCTAAATGGGATACAGTTGCATCTGAGCTGTTGTGATACACCTAATTCGGTCATTCATCCAATATTATCAAATCTTGTGTGATCCGTACACCATCCAAATAATGTTAAAGACCCCATCATCCTTTGCTCGGCTCCCCTTCGCTAGCCCATTTTGTCAGTTCAGGTATGGCTACCTAATTTCCTTGAGTCTGATTAGCAAGCCTTTATGTTCATAGACTTGCAGTTTCGTTGATAATGAACCCCATGCTGAGTTGCACACCAGTGTCCAATGTGCCCTGGTATAGAGCGATAGTCTTCCATTTACCCCATTGCCGTCTGCAGAATACTACCTGCCTTAAGAACAATATTACCAACTTGACTGCAAGATCAGCTCTGTCGTTTGCAACCCCGTGGAACATTGTATAGACAGAAAGAGCTTATTCTTTGTGCCTTCCATTCATTAGTGGCAAAAAAAAAAAAAAGGAAATAAATGGACAGAGATTGGCCTTTTTATTGTTTATGGCCATGTAGGAATTTCTAGGTTAGCAATCTATTTTTTTTTTTAAAGGGATTTACAACGCATATCATAAAATTTCATGCTTGTTTAAAAAAATGAACAATTCTGGTCAAATTTACATTCTAAAGCATCACGAAGCGAGACGTATATTTTAAGAGTACTTGGTGGAATGCACCATTTGGTGGAATCTTCACCAAAGCATCGCTTCTAAACTTTGTATTCTATGATTTATGGTATGACTACCTTTCTCCCTTTAGCCTTGAGTCTTTTAAAAACTATAGATAAGCATACTCTGGATTTTGATTCTCCAACTGTGATTGGATCCTGTGTTTTGTATTTCAGAAATTTCTCTAATGATCCCAAATATAATGCAGTTTCTAATCTTTGTGTTGCCAATGCATAGGAATCTATCAAACAAACTACAGTAGGCCTTATATTCTGGTGAGTTGAGTTCTGCGAGACTCTCGTGTCCAAGAAAAAAGTCCTACTGAAGGGTCTACAATGTAGACCCTTCAGTAGGACTTTTTTTCCCTTTAAATGCAGTAATTGCCTCCTTGCAGGAAAACAGGGTGGAGTTATTTCCTTGAAGCTCTTTGTTCAGAACATTTAGCTTTTCAAATATGTCAGACAGGTATAAGATGTCACTCTTTGCATCAACAAGTTTCTGTCCAAGTTCTGTCCCACTAAAGAAAGAGATAACACTGTCCTAAAGTGCAACATAACGGTTCAGGCAATTGCTTTTAAAAAGCCACCTGACTTCAGTGTGCAACACAAGTTGTTCAAATTCTTCATTGTTCTTTTCACATAATTGCTGAAAGAGGCGATCTTTCAGTGCACTATTTTTTATTAGGTTGACAGCCTTAACAACATACCCATGTGCTTCATGCATACGTCCTGCTAGGTTTTTGGCAACCAGGTGCTGCCGGTGAACATCACAGCGCACAAAAATGACATTAGGAACAGCTGTTTTTAAGTAAGCACTGAATCCTTTATACCTTCCAATCATAGCAGCAGTGCCATCTGTTGCACAAGCCACAATGTTCTTGAGTGGAATGTTGTTCTCCTCAAAATAGACCTCAAGTTTTTTGAAGATGGATTCACCTTTTGTGTCAGTCGTTAATTTTAATGCAAAAAGCATTTCTTGACATATCTAATGAACATCAAGAAACCTCACAAATGCCATCAGAAAAGCAGAATTTTCAGGTAAAGTTGATTCGTTGAGTTGAAGCGAGAATTCAGTCACCTGCAGTTTTGAGAATAATTGGCTTTCAACATCAGCTGCCATCTCATCAATACGGTGTGATACTGAGGAGTTGCTCAGAGGAATAACACTAGTTACCTCTTGTGGACTCTGATTCATAACATAATAATGATTTATTTCAAAATATTACTCATTTATATATTTTGTGGGTCCTAAATTTTCTGTGCCCCCCCCCCCCCCCATGGCCCCCATTTTTCAAATTTTGCCTTGTGGCCCCTGAAATAATCTCATGGCCCCCAAGGGGGCCATATGGCCCACGTTGAGAAACACTGGTCTTCATCATCATTTCTGGACAGTCAATGCTTTGAAGAAAACTGCAGTTTATGCATAAACCGCAAACATCCTTTGGTAAATAGATGTATTGTTAATCATTTGTTTGGGTGTACGAAGAAAAATATAATATACGAAATTATGCCCCCCCCCCTCTCTCTCTCTCTCTCTCTCTCTCTCTCTCTCTCTCTCTCTCTCTCTCTCTCTCTCTCTCTCTCTCTCTCTCTCTCAAAAACACTTGCATGCAATATTAGTTAGATAATCTGACCCGCATACGCACACAAACATGAGCCTGCATAACTATGAATATGGAAATAGCCACACCTACCTTTCTTTCAGGTGTTATTGCATTACTAGTAACATTGCCCTCTTCCCAGTCTCTCCATATGTTGATAAGCTGTTTGCAAAGTGAATGTTTGTTCCAATTCTAGTATGGTGAATCATTATGACTTGATTTTCTACAATGAACTGAGTTTGATATGAACAGTCAGGTTCATCACCATCTCTTCCAAATTGAAAAGATGTCCCCAGAATATTGAAGGAACAAAGCTCTCAATTTTGTTAAGTGGTCAAGACATTAATGGAAAGGAAGATCGGCACAGGAGAGATATGAAGCAAAAAGTTCATAGATGCAATATTGCAGCTAAAGTAGTAAGGGAAAATTATCTGTTACAATTACGTTAAAACAAATTTCTTTAAGTTCATTTGATTTTGTGAATTCATTGAAAATAATATGGGCCACGGTTCAAGAACTGCACGTTCGAGTCTCACATTCGCCCGTAAACCATTTGTGTGAATAATGCTGGTAGACATACTTATTTGCTTAAAACAGAACAGAGCAGTGTGAACAAATAAGTATAATTCAAAATTATCCTCGGTTTATATGTACAGTCGCGGAACGACTAGACTACTCCAAAGGGTGGGTCCACCTTATTCTATATACCTTGGGTGGGTCCTTTGCTATTTCACCAGATCAAACCCGGACCCTTCAGTTTTATGTCCAGCTCAATTTGGTTCTTTATAAGTGTTGGAAAGAATGCATCAAGTTTAAAAACATCAGTGCCCTTTAAAAAGGCTTTGCTTCCACCACTCAAGTGATTTGAGAGAGAGAGAGAGAGAGAGAGAGAGAGAGAGAGAGAGAGAGAGAGAGAGAGAGAGATTGTTCTATAGCTCTAGATAAGAGAAACCGGCCGAACGGAAATTGATAGTGAGGTATGGCAATTTGTGAAAACAAAAGGCATTTATGAAGGTTGGAAATTAACAACATACTGGTCCCACGAAAACAAAATACTTGTATACACGTAATAAGTTGATAATTCTTTTTTTTTTTTTTATCTCGCTCTTTCTTTCCCTGCAGAAAATAATCAACTGAATTCATTTCCTTTTCAAGCAAGGAATCCTGCCGAGACCAGGAATGTGTGTCAGGGTCGCACGTGATCCCTTAGCTTCTTCTCCCTATCCAATTGAGGTGCAACAGCGGTCTCCCCTCTCCCCCTACTCATCCAATACAAACCGTCTTCACCCAGAAGGACGGCAAGGTTTAAAAAATGTTAGTTTTCGATAGTAAAAATAGTAGTAAGGAAAACTCCTGCATCGCCTCTGCTACTGTCGCTCCTTGTCAGTTGCGTCCGTGAAAACAAGGGAGGGAGGATAAGATCGAGGTTGACTCCTAATATGGTATGTGGGTCACTCTGTCTGTGGCAACGCCACACGTAGTTGTTTATTGTTATCCTTTCAAGGCAACGTTAGATTGCCGTTCATCTGTCTTCAAAGGGATCTCTTACTATGCACGAACTCAGGGAATTTTGCAATCTAATGAATATAGTGTGAGCGCAATAAATGTTTCAAATAAGGGAATGCTGCTGCAGTGCATTATAATCCAATCTGGGAATTGCCTATACAAAAATACTAATGCACGCAGAGAGAGAGAGAGAGAGAGAGAGAGAGAGAGAGAGAGAGAGAGAGACGGGGAACTAGGTTATCATATACAGAATAATTCTTTATATTTGATCATTTATCTCATTTGCTTTGTTTTCATAAATAATCCTCAAATTTCAGAAGACCTAAAATTAGCTTAATAAATCGCATGGTTTTAATCTGCTTGAAATCGAGCCTAAGAATAGTAGCAGAGGCAGGAAAATGGGAAAATTGGTTTGAAGGAAAGTAGCAGAGCGAAAAGGGAACAGAAGAATTCTATTCAATATCTTCCTGAATTTCTGTTCCGTTATTAAATGGCTTCCTCAGGTTCGCTATTTTCGTAACAAGAAGTTTTTGTTTGTCCTTTACTTTTTTTTTTATTTTTATTTATTTATTTATTTATTTTTTATTCTTATTTTGGTAGGGCAAATGAGTTGTATTGCATTGGTTACGTATCCGGTCATGGATTCTTGCAGAAACAGACCCTTACTAATTAATGTGGAACATGAAGTACTCTTTTATAGTATTAGCAATGTTTAACTTTTTGTGGACACACCCTAGATTAATTCAGAAAAGTTTACACCAGTATTATCAAGAATGATATTATTACTGTTATCAATATTACTATTGTTGTTGTTGTTGTTGTTGTCTGTAAAACTTACCTATTAAAGAATAACTTATTCACAGACTTTTACAAAACAAAATGCTCCCGTGGGACAGAACCAACTCCAGGTAAAAACACAAAACCAAAAGAAGAAACACTAGACAATTTAAGGTAATAAAAAGAAATATCAGTACATTGAGAAATACTGTACCACATAAAGTAATTAAGCTCACGAACTTGCCTAAAATGTCTTCACAAACATAGGAGTTCAAACCAAACATTAGGAAAGGCACTGGGGAAGAGGCAAGAGCGCTAATCAGGCTTCGAGAACAGTGTTTAATTAGTCAGCCAGTTTACGGCCAATAAATAACTCGCTCGAGAATTGCTCACTTGCCGCAATCAGTGTCACGATTAACCCTATCATCTATGCAAAACTTTTTTGCAATAAGAAAAGGACGAGCATCCTCAAGCCACCTGTTGAAATACTACCGTTAAAAAGTTATTGGGTCCTTTGACTAGCCAGACAGTACTAAATTGGATCCCTCTCTCTGGTTACGGCTCATTTTACCTTTCTCTACACATATACCGAATAGTCTGGCCTATTTACACATTCTCTTCCGTACTCATACACCTGGCAACACTAAGATTACCAAACAGTACGTCTTCGCTAAAGGTGTTAACTACTCCAATGTAATTGTTTAGTGGCTGCTTTGCCCTTGGTAAAGGTAAAAGAGACTCTTGAGCTATGGTAAGCAGCTCTTCTAGGATAAGGACACTCCAAAATCAAACCATTATTCTCTAGTTTGGATAGTGCCATAGCCTCTTTATCATGGTCTTCCATAGCCTTGGATTAGAGTTCTCTCTTCTGATGTTACACTCGGGCACACTATTCTCTCTTATTTCTCTTCCTCTTGTTTTTTTTTTTTTTTTTAATCTTTTATAGTTCATATATGAAAGATCCAATTTAATGTTGCTACTGTTCTAAAAAATAACTTATTTTCATTGTTTATTACTTCTCTTGTAGTTTATTCATTTCCCTATTTCCTCTCCTCACTGGTTATTTTTCCCTGTTGGAGCCCTTGGGCATATAGTAGCCTATCTTTCTTCTCCAACTAGGGTTGTAGGTAAACTAATAATAATAATAATAATAATAATAATAATAATAATAATAATAATAAATAGGATGCAATATAACAGCAATGGTTCATATTGACAATTTATTCTGTAATCCTACATAATTGTTGCCAGCTATTCCCCGAATTATATTGACAAAGCATATACTGTGGAATTTAATTTTGCAACACTACATTTGTTATTGAATTTTTATATATTTTAATTTCTATAATTTCAATATCTTTCAGTTTCTACCAATAAGCCTATATAACAGAAAAAGAATACAGATTCAGAATTAATATTAATAAATGTAAGAAGAACAATCATATTTTACACATGACTTTTTTTAGGAACTGACTAAATTATATATATATATATATATATATATATATATATATATATATATATATATATATATATATATATATATATATATATATATATATATATGGATTAATATCAACACAACATCGTGTTCAAATAGAAATAAATTTCTACCTCATACCTGGGATCGAACGGTAGCCCCTTCTAATGAAAGCCCAGGTCGAAACCAACCATGTCACGAGAGCCCATGGGCTCTCGTGACATGGTTGGTTTCGACCTGGCCTTTCATTAGAAGGGGCTAGCGTTCGATCCCAGGTATGAGGTAGAAATTTATTTATATATATATATATATATAGCCTATACATATATATATATATATATATATATATATATATATATATATATATATATGGATATATATATATATATATATATATATATATATATATATATATATATATATATATATATATATATATATATATATATATATGTGTGTGTGTGTGTGTGTGTGTGTAAGGTTACAATATTAGAATTATGATAGACCAACTCCCATGATAATTAATTAGGTCATTCATTTACTTTACAGGTTGAGAACAACAGAGTTAATGATTAATCGACATTTATCACTCTCTCTCTCTCTCTCCTCTCTCTCTCTCTCTCTCTCTCTCTCTCTCTCTCTCTCTCTCTCTCTCTCTCTGTGAGCTGTAGGTGATCCGAGAACACTACTCACAGATGACTTTCACATGGCACGAGAATCTTAGCAAGAAACTAACGCGAACTTACAATCAACAAGTAGAAATCGTCGTCAAAATCTGGAAATCTATTTGAAACCAGATCTTAAATCATCCACAGTTTTTATTTTTTTACATTTCTTCAATTTCGTCTTGTATTTAGCAAGAAGTATTGTGAAAGATGTGCAGAATGTTGATATTGTCTGTTTTAAGTGTGGCAAGAGAGGCTATATCAGTAAGGAATGTTGGTCAAACTAACCGAAAGCAGTCGCCCAAGTGATTAAAGATAATTCGACGTCACAGAATGCGAAGACTTAGAAGCAATCGGGAAAGGACGGAGAGGAAAATGAACCAGCCACCATTCACACAACGAGCAGGACGAACCCAAACAGCACGGATGCCTTTAAACCATATATTTATGAAGGTATGTTGGCAGCAATAGACGGGAGTGAGCGAACCACGGTCAGGATATTGCACGACACAGGTTGTAACCACAGTGAGGCGGTGCGGGGAGAACACCCGTTGGTGGAACAGTCTCTCACAGAGGACTCAATTATTTTGAAGGGAATAGGAGGTGAGAAGGTTACCCCTATTTGATATCTAAAACTGTCATGATATTTAAAACTGTCATGCAAGTTGGTGACAGGTAATTTTGACTTTGCGGTTAAGGATTCAATGGCTGTCGTAGGAGTAGACGTCCTGCTGGGTAATGAGGTTGGTGGAGCACCGTTCGTTTTCCAAAGAAGAGGATACCCTTGATAGTACACAAGAGGAGGAGTCCAGAGTAAGCCCGAGCGAAGAAGAACGATGGATGGGTGGATAAGAAGATAATGAAACAATGGACCTGGAAGAAATAAATTTGGAGGATTTGTTTTCCGAAGGAAAGGACTTCCTTGATAATACGCAAGAAAAGGACTCAAGTTTAAGCCCTAGCGAATAGGAACGACAGACGAGTGGACAAGAAGACTAGGAAACAATGGACCTGGAAGAAATGAATTTGGAGGATTTGTTTTCGAAAAAAAGAGGATTCCCGTGATGATACGCAAAAGAACCCAAGAGTAAACTCGAGCGAAAAGGAACGACAGACGAGCGGACAAAAGGACAAAGAAGGAATAGAAATCGAAGGTACAACAAACTTGCGTGATTTATTTTTCAAAGAAGAGGATTCCCTTGATGATACGCAAGAAGAGAACGCAGAAGTAAGCTCGAGCGAAAAGGAGCGACAGACGAGCAGACAAGTAGACGAAGAAGTAATGGACTTCGAAGAAATAGAAAATTCAACGTTAGAAGTAGGACAAGTGAGTAGGAAAAGGCTGATAAGATTGCAACGGAAGGATGCAGCGTTAACAGTTATTGTACCGTGTGGTGGGTGAGACGGAGACATAGCAGCCTCCCACCTGTTATTATCTTAAGGATGGGTTTCTTATGAGGAAGCATAGACCCGCCGATACCGCTGGAAATGCCGAATGGGGGATATATCGACAGGACCATCGAGAAGGCAGGTGTTCACGGTAGTGCACAAGACAAGACATATGCGGATAAGGAAGATGACGATGAATATCATGAAACACTTTTTCTGGCCTGGCATGCATAAGGACGTGAGCCAGTTTTGTCGTGCATGTCACGTATGTCAAACGGCTGAAAAGTCCAACAAGTATGTCAAGGAAGCTTCCTTACGCCTGAGGGAAGTACAAGGAGAACCCTTCAGGAGAGGACCAAAGAAAATGAAAGCAGAAAATTGGAAGAATCGAGAAAAAACGGAAGGAGAGAATGTCAAGAGTTTGGGAAAAAGGATCGGGGAGATAAGGAAATTTTCCCTAGAAGGCAGGAAGACGACGAGACAAGGACGGACGAAGGAAAGGTTTGGTAGGAAGGACACAAACAGACAGGTTGCAGGACCCTTCAGCAAAGGACCAGAGAAAATTTTGGCAGGGAAAAGGAGGGATCAAGAGGAAACAGACGTAAGAAATGTCAAGGATTTGAGGAAAAGAAATGGCCAGTTAAGGAAATTTTACTTAGAAGACATGAAAACGAGGCAAGGACGAGTGAAGAAAAGGTTTGGCATAAAAAGTATGAACAGACAGGTTACGGTAGGACGGCAGGTGTTGGTCTACGCATTGGAAAGAAGATTCCCTCTCACCAACGAGTTACAAGGATCATTCCGGATTTTGGAGGAAGGCAGTGACTGCCCCTATGTTATCGAGATATCAGGAAAAGGAAAAAATCTGAGGAAAGCCATATCTACTTCAAAACCGATACTTCAAGCACCGAATTTCACCAAGAAATTCCTTATCGAAGTGGTTGCGTCAGATAACGGGATTGGAGCTGTTTTATTGCAAGAAGATAAGGAAGGAATTCTTCATCCTGTGTGCCTTATGTCATCGAAGCTGAAGAAGAAGCAATGAGTCAACTCAACAGTTGAAATGGAACGGCTGACGCTGATCAAAGCAATGAACAGGTTTTTAATCTATGTAAGTCGACCACAAAATGAAGAAATTATATTGTATTCATATCATAATCTTTTAACTTTTGTGAATAAGATTAAAAGTGATAGTCAAAGGTTAAGTAGGTGGTAATTATGTTTGGAACCGTATTGTATTTATGCAAAGAATATATCAGGTAAAGATAACGGACATGTAAAGATAACGGGGTTCCACATTATTAATCTCGGGCTGAATCGATGGATTCAGACCCGATATGAATAATATTTATGGGTTAGAGCCATGTCGTCCTGATGGAAGTTTCTTCTGGCAACTTTCTACAGTATAATATTTCTGTGATTGATTTACAAGAGAATTACCGTTAGGTATCACGGGGTTCCAACCCCCGGAAACGACTATCCGGAGATATCGTGTATAATCAGGGACGTATCCTAAGATAACCATAGATATCTGTACCCCAAACAGATCTTACCCAGTCTAATCCTCTAAGGGGAAGGATAAGTAAGGAGCCGTTACATATCCTATCACATTTCTGTACTCCTATACGACCCTGTCTCTTCATTCCTTTGTACGCAGCTGGTGGCTACAGTGGAACTGTTTTTTGTGGGTGCTCTTTTCACCTTTTTTTAGAAGATTTGCTTTGTGTTATGGCTTCCTCTTCTTCGTCAAAGTTAAGTTCCTACCTCTCTTTGTTTTTTGTTTTTGCTAATTTGGTTTTAGCTCCCTTCGGGGACTTATATTTTAGCATTTATGTTAGAGGAAGCCTGAGCGCTTCGAGTCCTGCTAGCAATGGTGTTGGGTTTCATTCCTGACTGCCTTTTTTGTGTTTACTAGTTTTCATGTTAGCTAGTAGATGTTTAGCATTATGACGCTTAGGACTCCATTTTAACTAGCATTTACATTGCATTTTTTATTATAATAAGTCTTTTTGAGTTCGTATCAGTTTCGGCTAGCCTAGCCTAGAGTCGGTAAGTTTTTTGTTGGAGACGGACTCGCAGTTTTAGTTTTTGGTCTTGAGTTCCGGTTTCATTGACGGTGGTCACTTCCCTTGGGAAGGTTTCTACTCAGTCATACTAGTTTCTGGTTTTTTGTCCTACTTGTTGGCGTTTCTTGGTTCTCCGACCGTTTAGGCTCTTGGCCACCGTGCTACAAGCATCTGAGTTCTCTCAGGGCTAGGAAGGCGCAGTTTTGGAGATCTCCTTTGGGAAGGGTGAACTCATTTATCTTGTTCAGTTGGTTCGCTGACTGTCTTACTGCCTTTTCTTTTAGTCTCTGGGATTCCTCTTTTATCTTGTTGCATTTGGCCTGGCCTATCCTTTAACGGCGTGTCTGTTGGTCCATCGTGCTACACATACGTTCTCATGCTGGCTTACAGTATGTCTATAGTGTTCCCCTTTGTGAAGGGTGAGCCATTTTTCCTGTTGGTGAGCTGGCAGTTGTGGGATGCCGTATCCTAGCCTCTGAGAATTTAGATAGAGTAATTATAATGGTGTTTTTTACCTCTTTGTGGTGGGTTTTCCCGTTACTGATATCGAACTTAAATTTATTATGCTGTATTTTTGCAATTGGTGTGCAGAGGCCTAGTCCCTTCGGGGTTCTGGCCTACTGAGCCGTCAGCATTCTCCTTTATAAAAGTGAGTTGTCAGACTGTTGACAATGCCGGTACTTACGGCTTTGTCGTCTCCAACGGCATTCCTTCTCTGTGGCATACAACAGTGATACGTTGCTATCTAAGGCAGTGTGGGCTATACTGCCACAACCTTTTTATTACAACACAATGATTCGGTGGAAATTATCGTCGTTTGACTTTGCTGCCGTTTTTACCGACACTGCCGTTACTGTCAGCAGGTCAAGCCTTGTATAGGGTAATGTTATCATGCCCCTGATTTAGGAGGAGCCTTTGGAGATGGCAATGCCGTTAACTATCTGGGCCGTTACTGACGGCAAAGATTTTTGTACCATGATGGCATATGTTTTCCTTCTTAGAGACTGCCTTCTACAAGGGGTGTGCTCTATTATCTGTTGATAAATATGAAACTCAGATCGACATAAAGACCTTACTTCTACTACTTGTAAGGTATCTTTATGTTAGTCAGCTACAGAGATCTCTTTTGCGAAAGGTTCTCCTTGGCTAGACTTGAAGAGTTAACCATTACATTTGGTTAATTGCTTCCATCACTTTATTCAGATCCTTTAAGGACGTGGATTGGATTTTTCTCCCGTTTTCTTACAGGTTGGGTTCCTATTTAGGGATTCTCCTTGTCAGATTATGGATTGAAAGTTTAGCCTTCCTTTTGTACATTTGGTTGCTCCATTATCGATGCGTCGATATGTTTTGCTTGATGGGCGACTTCGTTACCTTCCTACTAGCCCTTTCTCTGCGGAGATAGTAGGCTATTGATTTTGATGAGCATCCTTGTTCCCCTTCTTAACAGAACGTAATACTTAGGATCAAAGGGGACATTTTCCGTTGGCTTTATTTTCCAATTTAACGCAATTAAAGGGGCCTGGATATTGTGGTCTTTTCCTCTTACTTTTCACCAATTGCAATCACAGACAATTTTGGAATTATTTTCTCAAATTCGGTTGACTTAATTGAATCCTACTATCCATTCTTTTCAGCTTGGTGATTCAAAGAGATGAGTGTACTCATATATGCTTTCTCCTATTTACAGGTGGGGTCTTCGAAGGAGATGCACTGCCGAGTTCAGATTTGTGCCAAGACCGTGAGGTATCCTTGTGACCATGATACCAGCAGGACCCACGCTAAATGCCAGAGAATGAAGGGTCCAGTCTCCTATTGGGACCCTTAGGATTGCAGTGTATGTAAGGACTTACTTCACTCTGGATGGATATCGAAAGATATCTTTGATGACGAGCGGACGTTTTTCCAGAGATCTCTTCGTTCCTGGGTCAGGGGCTTCAAGAAGAATGCTGAACCAAAGGTTCCTTACCTTCCTTCTGCAGAGTGGAAGTATAGATTTTTTCCTAAGGGTGCTCCGGACTTGGTATTGGGTTATTCCCAGCCTAGACCCATACCTACTGTCCAGCTTCATGTAGATGAGACTTTCAGTGCCTTAAGCCTTGACTTGGACAATATATCCACAGTCTCTTTTTTTATCTCCTGGTCAAGAATCGGCTCTTCTGTCGGTGGTAGATTCAGATGAACCTCTCCCTCAAGTGGATGATTCCTATCTGCCAGAATTGGATGACGATAGTGTGATTTCCGTGAGATACTCAGTGTGTTCCGTTGTCTCAACGGCCGTCAATACAGCCGCTACTCTGTCAACAGTTACGACTACATCTTCTGTTTCAGGTACAACTCCTATTTCTGTCCCTCCTCCCTCCCCGGCTGAGCTGGGGGAACCAACACTTCCTAAATTTCCAAGTAACTTGGATGACATGTCTCTGGTAGCAAACATGAAGGCTTTCATGGAAGGGACCCAAGAATATCAAAGAAGGATGTTCAAAGCCTTGTGGGAAGAGATTCAGGCTTTGAAACCTCAAGAGGATCCAACTAAGGCTAAGGTTTTACCGTCTCAGCTCCCCTTTTGCTCGCAACAAAACCCACGGAGGTACGCGGGTCATGCGGTGCTTTCGGAGGGTATTCTTCATATTGGAGAGGGACTAGGCTATAGGCCTATTGCTGATCTGGAATTTTATCCAGATATAGAGGCCTACCCCATTTGTTATATTAGGTTAGCTGAAGGTGTTCCTTTAAGAGACGACACTATTGCCAGAGAAATGATCCTTTTAGATCACACCAGAGCTCAGCACCTGGTAGTGAAGGAAATGAAGACAGCAGGGTGTATTAACACACAATTAGGTGCCTTTGGTAAAAGGTTGGCCACTTTTGTAGCCCCCGACAAAATGGTTTTACCCTTTGCATCGAAAGGTTTTGTAGCAGTAGAAAAGGCCATCCAGGAGGGTAAATCTCTCTCAGTTTTGGAAGAATGTAAACCTGTGTCACTTGTTCTTCCCCATGACGCTGAACATTGGTTGGATATTCAGTTTACCTTTGCCGAATGGAAACTAGATAAGGATATAGCCAGCCGGTAATTTAACGAAAGACTGCCTAGGATTCCTGAACACATACTTAAAGCTGAATTGGATGCTAGGGAGAGACTATCAGCTTTGTGAAAATGAAGATTGGTAATTTCATTGATGCTCCAGTTTTTTCCTTGTTGGCCAAGATACACGTGGCTACCTTTATGAAGGATCTTTTTGACTTCTTTCAGTCTCGAAGAGTCTGCAGGAAACATGTTCTAGCTTCCGCTACTATTCGTCATGAACCTGAAGCATCTCATTGATGCTTGTATTTGGGGTAAAGTACTGTTTCCACAGAAATTAGTAAAGGAGATCTTGGATAAAGCGGCAGCAGAGAATAAGTGTCTTTTCCAGAGGTGGGGAATATCTCTTAAGAGAAAATTTACTCCTGGTGTCGGACCTCAACCTAAGAGGGTTTGTAAACCAACATACCTTAGGAGGTCCTTCGCTCCTTCTCCAGCTAGTGCTTCTCAGAATACTTTTACTGTTCCTCATCCGGTGACTTCACAGTCCCCAGCGTTCAATCCTGGATTTGAACAAGGGCCTTCGTCCTTTTGTTCCCCTAAGAGATAAAGAGGGGGTAGAGGCCGCTCTGACAGAGGGGGCCAGGTCAAGGAGTCGTTGTCTCCGAGGTAACAGAGGAAGTAGGGGCACACATCTTCAACCAAAACAATGAGGATACTCCAGTAGGGGGAAGGCTGAAATTGTTCAAGGACAGGTGGGCGTTCAGTCCTTAGGCACAAAGCGTTATTTCCAGCAGTATGGGCTGGAAGTGGAAGAGACAACCTCCAAAGATCAGGAGATTTTTCCAGAAATTGACACCTCATCTGGAACAATATGTGCCGAACCTGTTAAAGAAGAGAGTTATCCGTTGCACGAAATCTATGAAGTTTCAAGGTCGTCTGTTCTGCGTGCCAAAGAAAGATTCGATTATTCCTCGAACAATTCTCGACTTGTCCCATCTAAACCTGTTCGTCCAGTGCGATAGGTTCCGGATGCTGACTATTTCACAGATACGGACTTTACTACCCCGGGGACTTACTCCGTTTCTATAGATCTTACCGACGCTTATTGGCATCTTCCGATAGGTCGACGTTTCTCCCCCTACCTTGGTTTCAGACTGGAGAGAAGGGCTTATCTATTCAGAGCTATGCCATTCGGGCTTAACATTGCTCCGAGAATTTTCACGAAAGTTATAGACAGTCGTTCAACAATTGAGGGAAAGAGAACTTCAAGTTGCGGCATACCTGGACGACTGGCTTGTGTGGGCTCCTTCAGCAAGGGAGTGCACAGAAGCAACATATCACGTTGTCAAATTCCTCCAATCTCTAGGATTCCAAATAAACTTCAAAAAGTCAAGAATGAACCCAGCTCAGGTTTTCCAGTGGCTGGGGATTCATTGGAACCTAAAGTCTCATACCCTATCCATTCCTTCTGCCAAGAGGAAAGAAAGAGCTCAGTCAGTTCGGTCTTTCATCAAGTCGAGAAGGACCACCAGGTGTTGCCAGGAAAGGGTTCTGGGCTCATTACAGTACGCCTCTGTAACGAACCCGCTCCTCAAGATCAGACTCAAGGATGCAAGCAGAGTTTGGAAGAAGAGAGCCTCCACAGCTCTCCGTGATCATAAGAAGACAACCCCGGAGTAACTTCGACGGCAACTTCATCAGTGGTCTAATGCCAGAAGTCTTTCCAAGACGATTCCGTTGCGCTTTCCTGCTCCTGTAGGGATTCTTCATACGGATGCCTCATTGGACGGTTGGGGGGTCATACCCAACTCAAGAAAGTGCAAGGCGGTTGGTCTCAGAGATTCAAGCAATTCTACATCAATATTGCGGAGGCCATGGCAGTCTTCTTATCCCTCAAAAAGCTACACTTGAAGAACAATATTCACATCCGGCTAATATTAGACAGCAAAGTGATAGTTCATTGCATCAACAAACAAGGGTCAAGAGCTCCCCAAATAAATCATGTAATGTTTGCCATTTTTTCGTTGGCTCAGAGGAAGAGGTGGCATCTGTCAGCCTCTCACCTTCACGGATTTCGGAATGTGATGGCAGACTCCCTATCTCAAACACATCCGCTAGAGACAGAATGGTCTCTAAACGAAAATCATTCTCTTTCGTGTAGGAGTTAGTCCCAGGTCTTCAAGTAGATCTGTTTGCAACGAGTCTCAACAAGAAACTTCCCAATTATGTAGCACCAAATATGGACCTAGCGGCAGTGGGCATGGATGCGTTAAACATGGATTATCGGTGGGAGGAGATTTACATATTCCTACCCTTCAATCTTCTCATGAAAGCGTTAGACAAGCTTCGTTCGTTCAGGGGGACAGCAGCCCTGATTGCTCCTCTGTGGCCGAAGAGCAACTGCTACCCCTTAGTGACAGAGATGAACCCCAGGTTGGAGCCTCTACCCAGCCCGAGTCTGTCCCAAGAAGTGCAGAGGAAGACTGTCTACGCTTCATCTTGGAAAAAGAAAACCCTTCATCTGATGATTTTTTCTCATTATCCCTAGAAAAGAGGTTCAAAATTCAACGAGACAAATTGGCATTTGCTGAAAATTATAAAACTTCCACCACTTTGAATCATTACGAAACTTCGTGGAAGAAATGGGTTCAATGTGTGAAAGATAAAAATCCACCTTCTATCACTATGGATTTTTGCTTAGGGTTTCTGATCAATTTACACGCGAAAGGTTTAGCATTCTCCACGATTTTGTCGTACAAGTCAGCCCTGGCTAGACCAATTTTATATGCCTTTGACATAGATTTTAACTCGGACCTCTTCAACAAGATTCTGAAAGCTTGTGCAAGGTAATGACCAGCGGCTCCTCTGAAACTGATCTCCTGGTCGTTGGATAAAGTGTTACAATTGGCTTCGGAGATTAACAATCAAGCAGCGTCTTTACGAGATTTATCTCAAAAAGTTATTTTCCTAACTGCTATGGTTTCTGGTGCACAAGTTAGTGAAATTGTGGCTCTCTCTTGGGATGAGAGTCACATAGAATTTACAGACAATGGTGAAGTTATTCTATACTCTGATCCTACCTTTTTGGCGAAGAATGAGTTCCATCTAAACGTTGGGGACCGTGGAAAATAGTTCCCCTCGTAAGTGATCTCACTATGTGTCTGGTGCAGTGTTTAAAGACATATCTTGACAGGACAAAGAATTTTAAAAAGGGTCAGTTATTTAGAGGTGAGACAGTTGGATCTGAATTGTCTTTGAAACAAGTGAGAGCAAAATTGGCATATTTCATAAGAAGAGCAGACCCAGCTAGCATGCCGTTGGGTCATGACCCTAGAAAAGTGGCTTCCTCATTGAACTTTTTTCAATATATGTCATTTGAAGGTTTACAGGCTTATACTGGTTGGAAGTCCACCAGGGTGTTCTTCAAGCATTATATGAAGCAACTGGATGAAATTCGTCACTTTGTGGTGGCAGCAGGTGGTGTTATAAAACCTGCTGCAATGATGTATCCCTCAAGGGCGTCCCTGGGAATTCTTCCAGCTTATTTTCTTTAATAAGTAAACTGTCGTATTTTGCTTCATTATCATCATCAAACAATTTAAAATTTTTAGTTTTCAGGATTAGTATACCTATTCTAGAAATGAGTTTGAAAGAGTTCAGCTTATGTTGTTAGGTATAAGACTGTATTTTGTATTTGGCCATATACGGCTTAATTTTTATCATAAGATCCCTTTTTTAAGGGGTTTTAGAACATACTAAATTGTTTTCCCCTTATGATTACTTAAGTACAAATTACTCGATGGTTTATAGTTGGGTAAAGGATTGATCATAATGCTTATCAATTAGCTTGTATTAATTTTTGCTAAGAAAATTTTGATAATAAAAGGTTGTATACTGTTAGATGCATTTTATTGCTAGACATAATTCCTGTTAGTAGTAATAAATTTAGTATGTTATGGTTGATTTCTACCATCATTGAACCTTATGAATCTGTTTACAGATGAGTATTTATTCCATAATGATTACTCACTAAGCTCATAATATTGGTAGTGTTTATAACATCTCACTGTTAAAGGGAGTGTTCTTCACCATAGGGGTGGTTGATGGCTGGTCACAGATTTATCCCCTTAGAAGACTATCATACTTACCAAATTCAGATCACTTTGGATTCAATCTTAAGGTAGAAATTTATAATTATGCTTTGTCTCATAGGTAGGGAGCACCTGTTACTTGGAGGTTTTTTCATGCAAAAGCCTCACACCGAGTATAGAAAATTCTCTGGTACACTTCCATCAGGACGACATGGCTCGAGCCCAAAAAAGAGATTTTGACGTAGAAAAAATCTATTTTTTGGGGAGATAGCCATGTCGTCCTGATGGCCAACCCATTACATCCTTTTTCTCCCACCCCTTTGCTCGTTGGAGGCTCCTATTTCACAGTAGCTCAGCTACAATGTGGAATGAAGAATCGGGGTCGTATAGGAGCATCGAAAGGTGATAGGATATGTAACGGCTCCTTACTTATCCTTCCCCTTAGAAGATTAGACTGGGTAAGATCTGTTTGGGGTACAGATATCTATGGTTATCTTAGGATACGTCCCTGATTATACACGATATCTTCGGATAGTCGTTTCCGGGAGTTGGAACCCTGTGATACCTGACGGAAATTCTCTTGTAATATCAATCGAATAAATATTACACTGTAGAAAGTTGGCAGAAGGAACCTCCATCAGGACGACATGGCTATCTCACCCAAGAATAGATTTTTCTTATGTCAAAATCGCTTTTTTGGGGGAGCTATCTTACGAAGCTGGACTAGTGTAGAGTAAATATCGTAGTTTATTGACAATTTTATCTATATTTCATGAATTGTTTTCATTTGTCCATTGAAGAGATGATACCAACCTGTAAAATGAGCCCCTCTTATGTAGATATAAGTATTTTATGTAAATTACTTTCGTCGTGAATTTCATTATATTCTTTATTCAAGTTAAAATATGTAATTTACGTAATTTTTGTAAAGAATTAACTTTTTATTTTGCGTATGTTTTCTATGAAGTCTTACGTTGTCTATTTGAAAGGGCTTAGGTAATGTTCTTTTATATTTTATGATGAATTGCATCATGTTTGAGAGAGAATATCAGAACATGCACTTTGGAGTGTTCTTCACCACATGTTTCGAATTTTTGAGAACAGCCTACGGGAAGAGGTTATCTTTTTTTATTTCAGGGACAATAGGTGGGTGGAGCTAGCTGGGAAGCCATCTCGCGGGTGTGTTGAGGTGTCTCTGAGAGCTACCAAAACGCCCTGACACACCTCTTGGAATTTTTATCTAGTTGGAAACTTTGATGCCCTTTGGCATAGCCCCCTAGCTACCAGAACTCGATCCGGGAAGGTTTTGGAACCCGTCAGGTTTTATATATAGGTGACCCAACGTCGGGTTAGAATCAGGGACAGACAGGGATAGAGTTCGAGTTAGTACCGCAGCCTTCCCCTCTCTCCCGAAAATAACTGTTCACTATCGAAAGTGTTTAGTGTGTTCTAGTGTGTCCTCTCCTAAGTGACTCTCTGCCCCAAAGCAAATCGTGTGTCACACACGACTAAAAGGAGATTTTTGAACTCCTTGTATTAGGGTGAGCGCTGGCATCTGTAGGCAAAATAGGTTAGTAAAGTGATCTTGTTAACTATTATTTGGAGTCATACTTAAACACTGCATTATTTCAGAATTATTCCAAGCATTTGTACTATTTTCATTACATTATTTCTTTTCTTAGGTTAAGGTTTATTCAGATATAACAGTTCAAGTTAAGTTATATAATTTCAGATCGTAACATTTTTGTCTTATTCTAAGTTTTGCTCGGACTTAATATGTTTCCCGTGATTTAGTTTTATGTAAATTCTTTTCAAAGTGTTGAAATTTATATAGAATATATTTATTTTTGTAGAGAGTGTATTATTCCAATCACCACTATTTAATTCTGCTCGATTCCTGTTAAGAACCACAGTGAGAGTTAGATAAGTGTTAATAATATCTAAAAGTAATAACCCAGTTTGGTTTTGAGTGTGCTTAAGAGACCTTTGGATATTCAGTGTTTTATATATTGCTGTCTGGGAGTTCTTGAACGGTCTCAGAATTCGGGTATTAATGTTTGTAGTTAATACTCACCTTACAAGTTCCCTCTGTGGTAGTAATGGACGACCTTCGAGTCGCAACTCACCAACCAATGAGGACAATAGCAGGAAAGGACCCACACCACGAATTCACAACCTCAGAGCCCCGGGGCAATTACCCTACCTGGACAACAGCTACCTGACAACTCCTCAAGGTGTGAACGATCTGTCTCCCTCTTCACTACGGCATTGTTTTTCCGACAACTCCTACAGGTTTAAACAATCTAACCACCTCATAACTGTGGCAGTGTTTTCCAAGGTATATTACAAACAGAAATTGTTAATTACATTAATCACACAACAATGTTTTAAAGTGTAACAGTTTTAATGTAAAAGCAAACAAGGTAATTCGGAATTCGGGAGGTTAATCAGCTTGCCAGTTGTAGTATCTATAATATTATATGTTTGGTTCAAAGTCACGAGCAATAGTATAATATATTTTGTTAGCGCCCAGACCAGAGAGTCATAATCGTATAATATATTTTGGGTGCTCGGACCTGGGAATCATACATTCTAATATATATATATATATATATATATATATATATATATATATATATATATATATATATATATATATATATATATATATATATATATCATTATTATTATTATTATTATTATTATTACTAGCCAAGCTACAACCCTGCTTTTTTAGTAGTTGGAAAAGTAAGATGCTATAAGCCCAAGGGCTTTAATAGGGAAAAATAGCCCAATGAGGAAAGCAAATAAGGAAATAAATAAATGATGAGAACAAATTAACAATAAATCATTCTAAAAACAGTAACAACGTCAAAACAGATATGTCCTATATAAACTAATAACAAAGTCAAAAACAGATATGTCATATATAATAAAAAGACTCATGTCAGCCTGGTCAACCTAAAAACATTTGCTCCAACTTTGAACTTTTGAAGTTCTATTGATTCAACTACCCGATTAGGAAGATCATTCCAGAACTTGGTCACAGCTGGAATAAAACTTCTAGAATACTATGTGGTATTGAACCTCATGATGGAGAAGGCCTGGCTATTAGAATTAACTGCCTGCCTAGTATTACGAACAGGATAGAATTGTCCAGGGAGATCTGAATGTGAAGGATGGTCAGAGTTATGAAAAATCTTATGCAACATGCATAATGAACTGATTGAACGACGGTGCCAAAGATTAATATCTAGATCAGGAATATATATATATATATATATATATATATATATATATATATATATATATATATATATATATATATATATATATATATATACATAAAGCATATAATTTATATACAGTATATATATATATATATATATATAAATGTATTCATATATATATATATATATATATATATATATATATATATATATATATATATATATATATATATATATCATTAATGTGTATGTCTTCATATTATGAGGTTTCAGAAAATGTAATGGTAAAAGAGAGAGAGAGAGAGAGAGAGAGTTCAAATGATATAAGATTAAAGGTGAGATATGAGTTAAGGAAGCTGATTTGCTACTTGAAGCTTTCATGATGAAATTTGAAGATCTTGCAAAATGTAGAAGTATTTTGCACAAGCATTTCAATCTTTGTTCATTGCTAAAGGTGTTTAGATTTCTGAAGGCAATCTCATCTTGTAGAGACTAAGATAGATTTATTCAAAACTTAAGATAATTATAAGTTCAAGTTAGATTAAGGTAAAAAAGGGAATCTGACTTTGAATGTATATCATGCAAGTTGGAGACGAGGGAGGTAGAGTATATTAGGACAAAAGGAATGAGCTGTGAGACTGGAGTGAAGTTGAGGAGGTGCAAGGGACAGATTAGTAGCTAGCAAAACTCTATCTCGGGTTCATGGTGTATGTGGGGACTGTGTCTGGGTATAGAAGAGTACACAGAAGGAATAAAAACAGTAGGTGGTAGGAATTGATGAAGAAAGGTTTAGTAAATAAAAAAATAATATTTCAAACACATTTACACAAAGAAAGATAATTACGTGCAGGGATACAAGAAGATTGAGGGAGGGGTAGGAAGAATTTGTCATACAGACCGATGAATGTGAAATAGGTAAAGAAAGTGTACTCAACAATTGGGGATTGGAGTAAAAGATCCAAACAGAAGAATGCTTTCATAAGTAAAGGAAATCCTAAGACAATTAAGTATTTTGAAGATTTTTTGGATGTGAAAGATAGATGAGAGACAGCTTATTTAATCAAGACCAGGATGGGATAGGAAAAGTTGCATGACCTTTGTGTAAGAGACTGTTAATGATAAAAGAGAGCAATGAAGAGGGAGAAGGTTGGAAAAACTCCAAGGATTAATGGGATTACATGTGACATTCAGCGGCATTTGCATTGAAAGTGTGATGGAGTGATATGTAAGGTATGTTTGAATGAAGGAACGGCTCTGAACAAATGAGTGAAAAGAATAAATCTTCCATTATATGAATATAATGGCATGTAAGAGGAAAAATGCTGTACACATGGACCTATAAAAAGCCTATTATATGGAGGATTTTGATGTTGTTAGAAATGATTGGAAGTTTGTATGATGGAAAAGATGCCTGTGATAAAAAAAAATGTAAACGCGAGAGTGACTAGTTCGGTGTAAAGAGGTTTGAGACAATGGCGTGCTATGTCTCCCATTATGTCCAGTATCTTTATAGATGCAGTAATGAGATATGTCAGTAGAGGGGCAGTAGTTGTAAGCCGTGATAGAGTGTGACGTGGCCAACGTTTGTAGATAAGGCAGAATTGCTTGACTATAGTCATTAGAAACCATAGTATCTTGTAAAAACTTATGGGGGTTTACAAAATGTAAAAGTTCAGAGCAATTGCCTGCATGCATAGTTAATGAGAGTAACTTGAGACCTAGGGGATTGACCATTGAATGGATATTGGAAGAATGGATGAGGTTGATGATTAGAAATATTTGAGTTATATTCATTGAATAAAGGTAGAATTAGAAAAGAACTGAGTTGCTCATTAACTATCGGATTTAAGGTAGTAAGGTGCATGCAAATGATTGGGAAGAGACTATGAACATCCAATCAAGCCAAGATGGAAAAGTATGAAGGGATTATTGAACCAACTCTCCCTTATGGAGGTGGGTATGGAGGTCAAATGTGTATAAAGGAAAATGGTGGAAGGTGTCAAGAAAATTTTTTTGGATAATACGTGCAGTGTAAAAATTTGTAGCACATACAGTAGATGAGGCAAACAGTTGGCAATTGTGGTGAAAGGATGGATGAATGTGTTTTGTGATAGTTTTATCATGTAGAAAAAAGGTAGGAAGACTTGTTGGGAATATGTGTAATTTAGAAGTGTTGGGACTGATGAGAAGGAGCAAACCTAGAAATAGGACAGATAGATTGAAAAATAAAACCAGATTACATATAATAAGTGTTGGTAGGTTCAATGAAAGTCTGTTGAGCATTTTGTGCAAGAAGTACATAATATATAGAAGTTTTTCTGCACATGTGGCTCATTCACAATTCAGAAACAAAATTACAAATTAGGCTGTGACTTCTGTGCTTTTTCTTCTCTGGAGACACATCCCGTCAAGAAAAAGCTCAATGTTTTTCGTCAGACTTCCACTGCATGGCCCCAAATTCAAAATTCCTCTAGTTTTGATAGAATCAACAGAAAAAGACATCTACCATCCCTGAAGGTGACTGGATAGGGACCAGTGAGTGACGAGGTCTACTGTTACCAAGGTCGGCTGAAAGAATGTATCTGAGACAGTGTCTGGTTCAGTTGCTGAAATGGACGTTCTCTCACATTTGAATAGTCAGAATCACCTACTGCGTTAAGAAAAAGGGCGAGGGGCCACCACAAACACACACACACACACACATATATGTATATATATATATATATATATATATATATATATATATATATATTGAAATAAGCCATATATTTTTGTTACATTAATGTCTGGATTCTCTTAACAACCTCGGGATCAGAGCCCCAGGCGATATCATACAAAGCCAATAGCTCTTGACCGGTCGGGAATCAAACCCTGCTCCAGGAAACTTGTATGAATAGTAACATACCACTTGGCCACGAAGAAACATAAAAGTCAATGTCAATTCTTCTGTACTTATACCTGTTGAATTCAGGTTTTTTGTACTTAGAATTAAAATCAGCCCATCTTCAACATCGTAGCTAATTGGTAGATTGTTACTTGGCATTCGATTAATGAAAAATTTTGCACATTTAGACGTGTTTTTCATATTCAAATAAGCCATATATATTTTTGATACATTAATGTCTGGATTCTCTTAACGACCTCGGGATTAGAGCCCCAGGCGAAAACACTCAAAGACAATAGCTTCTGACTGGCCGGGAATTGAACCCTGTCCCAGGAAACTTGTATGAACAGTAACATACCACTTGGCCATGAAGAAAGATGATGGTCAATGACAATTCTTCTGTGCTTGTACCTGTCGAATTCAAGTTTTTTGTACTTAGAATTGAAATCAACCCATCTTCACCATCGTAGCTAATAGGTATGTTTGTACTTGGCATTCGATTAATGATAAATTTTGCACATTTTGACGTGTTTTTCATATTCAAATAAGCCATACATTTTTGATACATTGATGTCGAGATTCTCTTAACGACCTTGGGATCAGAGCCCCAGGCGAAATCACACAAAGACAATAGCTTCTGACCGGCCAGGAATCGAACAGTAACATACCACTTAGCCACGAAGAAACATAAAAGTCAATGACAATTCTTCTGTACTTATACCTGTCGAATTCAGGTGTTTGGTGCCTAGAATTGAAATCAACCCGTCTTTATCATCGTAGCTAATTGGTGTGTTCGTGACTTTCCATTCTATTAATGATGAATTTTGCACATTTAGACGTTGCTTTCAAATTAAAAAAAGCCATAAATATTGGATACATTAATGTCTGAATTCTCTTAACAACCTCGGGATCAGAGCCCCAGGCGACAATATCTTCTGACATGCCGGGAATCGAGCCCTGGTTCAGGAAACTTGTATGAACAGTGACATACCACTTGGCCACGAAGAAAGATAAAAGTCAATGACAATTCTTCTGTACTTATACCTGTCAAATTCAGGGTTCGATTCCCGGCCGGTCAGAAGCTATTGTTTTTGTGTATGTACGTATGTATGATGTATGAATGTATGTATAAACACCCTAAAAATGTCAAGACGGCCGGATTCGTGTTTTATAAGTTCATCTAACATTCACATGGTTGAAGGAGATAGATTTCCGGAAGAAAACCAAAAGAGTAAAGCAGAACAAAGATTCATTACATAGATTTCTTCTTAGTATCATCTCTTAAAATGACTCATTGAGCGTGATTTGTTTCACATGTAGATTGACTGATTAATTGATCATCAGTTATCTGGCATCCTGACACCTGAGATCATTGACGCCGATTCACATGTAGACAGAACCATTCAGTCAATAGACATTTTCTCATGAGATTTTTATCACGGGGAAAACTGTGATCCTATTCATTGCAAAGGCCTATTATGAACATTACACGTCTCAATTTAGCACGTACAAACTCTAAACTAAAAGCAGTATTCTGCAAATAATGAACTACATGTATTATTAATAAAGCTGGAAAGATTATGGGTAAACATGTATCAGACAAAACTTTAAACATTAAAGATTATTTATGGCAGTGCCAACACAAGTGTAGATGATGTTTCATAACTGAAAACGTGCTCTCTCTCTCTCTCTCTCTCTCTCTCTCTCTCTCTCTAAAGGTAGTCTCTCTCTCTCTCTCTCTCTCTCTCTCTCTCTCTCTCTCTCTCTCTCTCTCTCTCTCTCTCTCTATTAAAGGTAGTCTCTCTCTCTCTCTCTCTCTCTCTCTCTCTCTCTCTCTCTCTCTCTCTCTCTATTAAAGGTAGCGCTTCGCTGATATTGCAATGCAATCAATTCTTCTAAAAAAAGCGATAGATAGTATATATGAGCGTTTGTGAGTGTATTTTCACCGGAATGCGGGTAGCATACACTCTTTTGATTAAACTCTTGTCTGAAACCTTTTTTTTTCTTATATCAATTGTAGCCAACACAAACCAAATTTTTCCTTGATAATACTCATCGACGTGAATATATGTATTCGTTGCACCAATACCATAACGCATTTTTCAACATCACATCTCGATGTTGACAACTGCCACTTTCATTATCAATAACAATCAGAGCAAGTGGAGAGGTAGATTTCTGGTGTATATATATATATATATATATATATATATACAGAAAATCTAATATGGCAAAATTTTCATTCGGATTGCCAAATATAAATGTTATACATAATTCATTGCCCAATATTGAGTATAATTCTATTTTCTGCGGTAATAGACATGAAGATTAAACGTATTTCATGAACAATTTAATTCAATCATGTTCAACATCTAAACTTCCGTGAAAGTCTAAAAAAAAAAGAAAAAAGGAAATGAAATATAAAGTCACCCCACCAAAATATTTTGTGGTTACAATCATTTAATTATTTAGTAAATTGTGAAAATGCAACAACATGCTCTACTTAATGAATGATTGATACACATTTCATAATTCAATTAGTGCCCTGTGTTCAGATAAATTAAATAAAACTGCTTTCTGTTCAATCTATGAATATAATACGGTAAAAAGAGAGAAGAAAACGTTGGTATAACATTCAGACACATTTAACAAAGTTTGCCAGGAAAATCTTCATTTTCTTTTAGCCCGAAAGACCCGCCTGTGGTGGGTGACTGAGTCCAGCAGCCGGTCTGTGACTTGACCATATAAGGTAATGTCGAGAGATTGCTGCGTACGAAGCATTCTACTTCTGCCTTTCTTCGGTTTCTCTGGTTTAGGGTCGGTAGACATTTTACCTAATCATATCAAATTATTAATGCGACAAAGTTAGACATAAAATCGTAGCTTCGAATTGAAAATTCCCATGCAGACGCTAATTTGCAATGAGATAGCCTAGTCATGTATGAGCCAATGCCTGAAAACTGCAAATCTATGAATATTACAGCTGATGAATATATAGGCCCATATATATATATATATATATATATGTGTGTGTGTGTGTGTATATATATATATATATATATATATATATATATAGCACTGATATATAAAGCGGTTTCTTAAGATAGTAAGTTTCAGTAAGTGAAGCATTTGGTCGTTGTCGTACACAATCCACGCCCCTTACCAACCATCCACTCCTTTGCCCGCATTAGTTTCATTTCTAGTTTTCTTGCTTCTTCCTTGTGATCTGAAAAGTCCGAGATGTATCATAGAGCTTAGTAATGATATGATGTAGGTATAACTTTAAGAGAAAGAGGGTACTTCACAGGAAAGGACTAAAATTGCAGAGCTTCTTCTTCTAATAGGAGGTGGAGACGTGGCACCACTGCGGCAGTGCAGACGTGGGAAAACTTAGCTGCTCCTGGGAACTGCTGTTGCTCTGCTTTCGAGGTTGTTGTTGTTGTTATTGCTGCTTACTGGTTCCACGTTCTCCGACTACCAGTGAGTGTAGTCATGCTCTCAGATATAAGTAAATTATTGTTTATCGTGACACAAATTTTAGTGGGAAGCCGTATATGTCGTTTGACAGGAATTCGAGATACAGATTTAGTGTTATGACAATTCTTAACTAAAATACAAATAAAAAACAGCTAATATATATATATATATATATATATATATATATATATATATATATATATATATATATATATATATATATATATATATATAATCACAAGGAAACTTTCTTACACACTATTGGACTTTGTGATGAAAATTCTGAGCTGAAAGGCTGATATGTTACTGTATAATTACTATTCCTGTTATATAGCGAGATATTTTCTATTTCCTTCGCCATTACCTCATCGTTACGTTTTCTTAATTTGCTCACAAAAACCCTAAAACAGAATTTATAATTAATAATGATTAGTGACGGAGGAAAACATGAATATGGTAATACAAGTGAAGAAAACAAGCTCTCTCTCTCTCTCTCTCTCTCTCTCTCTCTCTCTCTCTCTCTCTCTCTCTCTCTCAGGTGAAATTCCAGAAGTTAGTTAAGGTAAATTCCTAGTCCTGTAATGGGTGAGCCCATAGTGGCAAGTGGACGGAGTCAGAGGTGTCTCCTAATAAGGTTACGTTTGCCATATACGGTTGTTGTTTCTCACCGTGGTTGGGATACTTTCGGTGTACTGTTGTTGTTCCGATGAACATAAGAAAAGATTATGTTGGTGATGTATTCCTTTTCTCTTCTATCTTGAAACTTGCAATGATGAATTTTCCTCGTCGAGGAAGCATAAGTCTGTTCCTTATGTGATTAAGGTAATGTATTATTTGCCCATGCATGAATTCAGTGTGTTTGAAGCTGAAGTTGTTCTAAAAAAACTAAACAGATGGGAAGCCCCTAAATACGATGGGATAACTGCCGAGATGATGGATGCCAGAGTACTTACAAGATTATTTTGTAGAATGTGGCATATATATATATATATATATATATATATATATATATATATATATACATATATATCTATCTATCTATCTATATATATATATATATATATATATATATATATATATATATATATACATATACCTATCCCATATATATATATATATATATATATATATATATATATATATAGATGAATGGGAAGGACAAATTACAAAGCTGGTCTAGTGTAGTGTAAATACCGTAGTTTATTCATAATTTTATTCGTATTTTATTTGTGCATTGAAGAGATGATACCCAGCTCTTAAAATGAGCTCCTCTCATATAGATGTAAGTATTTATGTAAATTACGTAAGAGTTCATCTTGAATTTCACTGTATTCTTTATTCGAGTTAGTATATGTAAATTTTCGTTATTTTTTAAGTACTAACCTTCATTTCACCTATGTTTGTAACGAAGTCTTACGTAAACTATTTGAGAGTGTTGTAGGATTCGTGTGAGATATGAACAACGGCTTGGGTAATGTTCTTTTATATTTCATGAGGTATTACATCATGTTTCAGAGAGAATGCTCAGTAACATATGCTTTGGAAAATTCTTTACCATGTGGTTTAGAAACGTTGTGAAGGCCTGGTGACAGGATGTTATCTTTTTTTTTATTTCTGGGACAGAGGGTGGGTGGAGCTAGCTGATCGAAAGAGCTGTCTGACGTGGCGTGAGTGCAGCGTTCGGGAGAGCGATATTTGGCAACTCTGACATCCTTAGGCAAAGCCCCCACGCTTCCCAAATACTTTGGAATCTTCTGGAATTAGCCAAATCCCTTCTATAAGGCAACCACCAGGAATAGACAGACAGATAGATAGAGATTACTAGCCTTAAGATTGATATCTCCTCAACTCTCTCACTCTCGCATGCAACCCAGTGTATTGTTGTTGAAAGTGTTCAGTACATTTAGTGTGGCCTCTCCTTAGAGACTCTGTGCCTCAAAGCAAAGCATGTATTGAAAAGATACGTAAGACGAAACGGTGATTTTGAATTTATTGTACATTGTATTACGGTGAGTGTTGGCATTGTAGGGAGATTAGAAATTTTTATTGTGATCTGATTATCTATTTTTCATTAAATGTCAAATTTGAATATTTTATTATTCAGATTTAATTTCAAGCTTTTGTATGATCTACATTGCATTATTTCCTTTCTTAGTCTAAGGTTTACTCAAATATAATAGATTAGGTCAAGTTAATATATAATTTTCAGATGGTAAAATTTTTTTTTCTCAATCTAAGTTTTGTTCAGACTTAATTTTTTCCAGTGACTTATTTTGTTAGTATGTAAATTCTTTTCAAGTGTTGTAATTTATATAGAATATATTTATTTTTGTAAAGAGTGTATTATTCCAATCAACGGTTTTTAGAATCAGATTCCACTTGTATCCTGTTAGGAACCACAGTAAGTCATAATAATTGCCCAGTTTAGTTTGCGTGTACTTGAGACCTCTAGGTATTCAGTGTTTTATATATTGCTGTCTGGGAGTTATTTAACTGTCTTAGAATTCGTGGTGTAATATTTAAAAAGTGTAACAGTTTTAATGTAAAAGAAAACAAGGGAATTTGGAACTTGACAGGTTGATTAACCTGCTTTTCGTAGTATATAAAATATTATATGTTTGGTTCTCAGTCATGAGCCATAGTATAATATAGTTTTAGTGCCCAGGCCAACGGAGCCATAATCTTATATATAATCTTATATAATAACAATAATAATAATAATAATGATATATGTATATATATATATATATATATATATATATATATATATATATATATTCAAATAAGCCATATATATTTTTGATACATTAATGTCTGGATTCTCTTAACGACCTCGGGATCAGAGCCCCGAGGTCGTTAAGAGAATCCAGACATTAATGTATCAAAAAAAAAATATATATGGCTTATTTGAATATGAAAAACACGTCTAAATGTGCAAAATTTATCATATATATATATATATATATATATGTGTGTGTATATATATATATATGTATATATATATATATATATATATATATATATATGTATATATATATATATATATATATATATATATATATATATATATATATAAATTATATATATATATATATATATATATATATATATATATTATATATATATATATATATATGTGTGTGTGTGTGTGTGTGTGTGTGTGTGTTTTTTTTTTTATCAAAAACTGCTTATTGTGAACTTCATTTTACTTTCATTGTAAATTATTCTTATTTTGTATTCGAATTAACACTACTGATGTTCATTATAGTATTTCGATTGATTTTTTTTTTTGGATAAGCTTTGAATTCAATATGATATAAACACTGGACGGATGAGACCTATTTGATACGTATACAAAACAGAACTAAAGGCAGAGCATTTTCTGATTGTTCCTATTAGATATAATCTTAAATTTGAAATATTCATCTGTGATAGCTTATGTTTTGTTACAAGGACTTTACAAGGTCCTTAAGACAAACTACTCGACTCCTCCAGCACAGATATGTATGTCCTAATAAAAGAAAAAACAAATCGTTGAAAGTTTGCTTACATTGAATAAACACATGTTTCACCTACTGGCTGGCAATTAGTGAGCTTGAATGTAATTTCAAGTTAATTTGTATTCAGATTAATTTTTCTAATCCTAGTGGTACTCATAATCAATGCATTGTTTCCTTTACGAAGCGGTTGCCATATGCAACCAATGCAATTTCAAAAAGGTGAAAATATGTAGGTGGAAATAACATGTACTTGTAGCTGTTGCATATTCTAAATCTGCACCGTCCAATGTTGAGTTAACTTGTTCAAATCTGGAATTGAGAAAGTCAGTGCATTTGCATTGCCTTGAAAGGTAAGCCAAACGCGCACATAGGTCGAAGGAAGAATGCAAGATGAAGTTCGCCGTAGCTCTCAGCTGGATCAACCCGGAAGCGAGACACAAGCTCCATGTATCATCATCATCATCACGCCCTCAGCCCTAGTAGCAGTTAGAGTCAGCTCAGCAACCACGTGGTCTCCAGCCACCGGCGTACTTACTGCCGGCCATCGATCGATATGACGCTCAGAGCACCGCCAAAATGTCCCCGCACTAAGGAAATGCGTCTGGTATATCCCCACCCCTGTTTAAGTTGGTTGACACTTATTACTGTTATTCTGGAGCCCTCTTTTTCTTCTTTGAGAGGATTGGTTAGATTGGGCTTGGCACACCTTCGTCTAATTTGCTGTTGTTAATTTCGGGTCCATTTGATCGTTCATCATGTCACCTGTGTAGCGAGGTACTACGGGAAACGTTTGAAGGAGCCCTCCTCGTCTTGAGTATATCGAGGACAATCAATATTCGTTTGCAATTCAGAAATAGAAGAAAAATATGTTCTTTCGATATGCTATTCAGAAATCATTTAACTAAATTTGGTAAGAGCAATTTTACGTTGAAGGAACATTAATGGGCAACGGAATTATTTTGACAGAGCACTGTAGGCAACCTTACACAGGGGTACAATAAATCAAGATAAACAAGAAAAGGGATGTTGAATGTACACATCCTATTTCATCAAATTAATTTCCTTAAGGAAGTTTACCGAGGAAGATTACGAGCGTACATGTTCTGTTCGTATTTTGTTCATACCGAGTATATATATATATATATATATATATATATATTTTTTTTTATTTTGAGAAAATCCAATTTTCTCGCGTAGCAGAGACTAAAGGCGGCACCTCCGTCTTGACAATCCAGGAGTGCCAACCTACATTTAGTAACGATTCAGAATCGTTCTGTTTCTAAGGGCTGGTCAGTCCAAATATTCGACAGTAACACTCACTGGCGTTACGGAGTATAATGTTGCTTAAGCATATAACGCAAGCAAGAGTAGCCCACTAACAGAGAGAAACTATTTCGTAAGATCCTACTTGTATAGCGTTTGCCTTGAGGTAGGTAGTTCGCCATTCAGAAAATTGGATTTCCCAGACACGCTCCAGACACTAAAGATAAAATCGGATACCAATTAATACAGGACTTTTGTCGATTCTTCGTCAGTAACTCATCAAATAAATACTGTAGTTAATCTCATACATTATAAAGCCGCTTTCCACAGAACTCGTCATGTCACGTGGTGATGTAAAGAACCCCGAGGACATGCATACAAACAGACTTACACGCACCTCTCTCTCTCTCTCTCTCTCTCTCTCTCTCTCTCTCTCTCTCTCTCTCCTCATTAATAATATCAGTTATGAGACTTGTTATGGTACGCAATGAAGCACTCCATAGACGTTTGAGTTTTGCAAATAAAGCATTCCAGAGAATACTTAGTACCGAATGTCATAATGACAAGCGCAATGGAAATAGGAGAGATAGTAATAGTGTAGTTATTTAGAAGAAAAAAAAATGATGACCGATTGGCGGAGTGTACTAGAACATGATTTTTTCTATTACAGCTCGAAGTTAAGCGACGCTGTCACGCGGACATCTCAAGGCTCTGGATAACTTGAAAAAAAAAGAAAAAAAAATACTTGAAACCACCAGGGAGGTTTGGCCTCTGAGAGCAACACGTGCCGAATATTTTCTCTCCTTTTTTATTGTAAACAATTATACATTCATACACTTCAGTATTTATGGAAGTTTAATTTTAATTCATATAACTATAAATTGAAGAAGCTGGATATATATATATATATATATATATATATATATATATATATATATATATATATATGGATCGCTGGTCTGGGCACTAGCAAAATATTATACAATATACTCCCGAAGTCTGGGCATTAAGAAATATACTATACTATAGCTCGTGATTGGGAACCAAACATATAATATAATATATACTACGACTGGCAATGTAATTAAGCTCTCGAATTCCAAAATACCTTGTTTTCTTTTACATCAAAACTGTTACACTTTAAAACATTAATACCCGAATTCTGAGACCGTTAACTAACTCCCAGACAGAAATATATAAAACACTGAATATCCAAAGATCTCTTGAAGCACACTCAATACTAAACTGGGTAATTACTCTTAAGTATTATTAAATCTTATTCAACTCTCACTGCGGTTCTTAATAGGAATCGATCGGAAACTGGTCTTGAATAGTGATGATTGGAATAATACACTCGTTACAAAAATAAATATATTCTATATATATTACAACAATGCAAAGAATTGACATAACAAAATTAAGACACTGAAAATATTAATTCTGAATAAAACTTAGAATAAAAAAAAAATTCTACAATCTGAAATTATAAAAGAAATTGACTTGAACTATTGTATCTGAATAAACCTTAAGATAAGGAAAGAAATAATGCAATGAAAATAATACAAATGCTTGAAATAATACAATGTCTAAGTTTGACTCTTAATGAATAATAGTTAACCAGATCACTTTACAAACCTATCCTTCCTACATGGCAGTTTATAAAAAACGTTATACATTGCCAACACTCACCCTAATAGCCCTACAGTGAATTCACCTTTTAGTCTTGAGTGACACACGATTTGCTTTGGGGTATAGAATCACTGAGGAGAGGACACACTAGAACGCACTGAACACTTCCCACAATAAACTGGGTTACGGGCGTGATTGAGAGATGGAGAGGGGAAGGAGGCTATCTTCTGGCTGCAGTTTGAACTCAATCTCTATGTCTGTCTGTCTCTGACTCTAACCCAACCTTGGGTTCTTATATATTAAATTTGGCAAATGCCAGAAGGTTCCAACTCAGTTAGCTAGCTCTGCCCACCCATTGTCCTCGAAATGAAAAGAAATATAACCTCCTCTCACCGGCTATTCTCGAAATTTCGAAAATACGTGGTAAAGAACATTACAATGCACGTTCTGAAATTATCTCTCAAATATGACGCAATACATCATAAAATATAAAAGAACATTACCTAACCCCTCGTTTCCTATCTTGCATGAATACTACAACACTTTCAAATAGACAATGTAAGACTTCATAGCAAACATACGTGAAATAAAAAGTTAATTCTTGAAAAAAGATATGTAAATTACATATTTTAACTTGAATAAAGAATATAATGAAGTTAACGACGAAAGTCTTCGTAATTTACATAAAATACTTATATCTACTGTACATAAGAGCGTGGTCCGACTTTTGCGCGCAAGACAAATGAGCGCCGACAATTGCGCGCGAGACAAATGCGCGCAATAACATTTGAGCGCCGACAATTGCGCGCACGAAATTTTAGAACAAAAGACAAACACGCACACACATACACGTTCTGTGTAACTATTTATTATCTGTATCTAAATATCTATCTATGTCCCTCGATTACTGTTGTTAGGTTAGTAAAAAAAAATTATTTACTGCGTAAAACTGTTTTTCAAAAAATGTCATGTTATCGGTGTTTATTATCGTTAAAATTCCTTAAAATCTTTTGTTTACATCGTTAACTTGTTCGGTTACTATCGTTAACTTTCCTTTTGTGTGCGTACCATTTGGTTATTAGTATATCTTTAAAACTATTTTTACGTTGGAAATTTTAACAAAACTTTCTAAAAGAGAAATACCTTTGAATTATTTTAGTTCAAAGTACCCTCAGTCTGGAGAAGGTAACATCATCCAAAGAAAAAGATGATATATTGCACGAAGGCTACTGTTACAGACTTGACAGAGTGATGAAATAAAATAAGCACTGGATGGGAAATGGAACGTTCAAAATAGCTCCTCAGCTATTCTATCATAGAAATTTTAAGAATTGAACAAAATCACACCTCAACCAAATTGATCAGAATAAACTGGGTGGCATGAACCTGTAAAACACAAAAAATATGAACGAGTAAACAATGATATAATTAAAATTGTTAGTGAGTATTCTTCAAGAGAGCCATTAGATTATAATCTAATGGCTCTCTTGAAGAACGCAGATAATTATCTGCGTTCCATATTATATAATCTTTCCCTACAAAAGTAGTTATATTCTATTTACAAATTGTTTTTATAGCAAATAAAGATTAAGATTGTTTCTTCTTCCTTTATATCCAAACGCTTGTAACAGTAAGTACTAAAGGTCTATAATGTCAATGCAAAAACATAAGGAGAGGATTGAATTTTCAAATTATGGCGCTCAAATGTCGGCGCTCAAATGTTAGTGCGCGCATTTGTCTTGCGCTCAATTGTCGGCGCTCAACTGTCGGCACTCATCTGTCTTGCGCTCAAAAGTCGGTGCACCACATAAGAGGGGGTCATTTTATGGGCTGTGTATCATCTCTTCAATGCACTAATGAAAATAATATATGAAATATAAATAAAATCATCAATAAACTATGATATTTACTCTACACTAGACCAGCTTCGAAAGAATATGCATATATATATATATATATATATATATATATATATATATATATATATATATATATATATATATATATATATATCTTACGAAGCCGGTCTAGTGTACAGTAAATACAATAGTTTATTCATGATTTTATTCATGTTTTCATATGTTAATTTCATTATATTCTTTATTGAAGTCAGTATATGTAAATTTACGTTATTTTTAAGAATGATTTTTTTTTTCCTTTCGGGGACAAAGGGTGGGCACAGCTAGCTGACTGAGAGAGCCGTCTGGCTTTGCGTGAGTACACGTTTAAGAAAGCAATAACTGGTAACTCTGACACTCTTAGCCCTGCCCCTAAGCTACCAGACCTCGGTCCTGGAATCTTCTGGAAGTAACTAAGTTTCATATATACTGTAAGGCTACCCAAGGGTTGCACAGATAGATAGAGGATTCCAGCCTTAAGACATAGCCATCTCCACCTCTCTCACTCTTGCACGCAACTCATTGTATTGTTTTAAAAGTGTTCAGTGAAATATCGAAGTTTTGGTGTGACAAGTTTTTGTGAATGTAGTATTTATAGAAATTTTCTTAGATTTTTGTAAACGGCCCTGTATTAAGGTAATAGATATTTGTATCGTGGTCTGGTTATCTATTTTCATTAAGTAACAAACTTAGATATTGTATTCAAATTTAATTTCAAGTGACACAAGTTATTGTATAATTTTCAGAAGTATATCTTTTGTCTTAGTCTAAGGTTTATTCAGATATAACATTTAAAGTAAAGTTATTATATAATTTTCAGATTGTAACATTTAATCTAAGTTTTGTTCAGACTTAATATTTTGAGTGATTTATTTGCTTTTATGTAAATTCTTTTCAAAGTATTGTAATTTATATTTTTGTAAAGAGTGTATTATTTCAATCATCAGTGTTTATTACAACCTCGCTTGTATCCTGTAGAGAAACGCATTAGGTAATGGGTTTTAAGTCATTCTTAGGAATAATTACCCAATTATGTTTTGAGTGTACTTAAGAGGCCTTTGTATATTCAGTGTTTTATATATTGCTCTCTGGGAGTTATTTAACTGTCTCACAGTTTGTGTATTGATATTGTCAAGTGTAACAGACTTGATGTAAAAGCAGACACGTGAATTTGGAATTGGAGAGGTTGTTTAGCTTGCCAGCCGTAATATATATTTGATATTATATGTTTGATTTCCAAACACTAGCCATAGTATAATATATTTTTGGTGCCAAGACCCGGGAGACATTATCATATAATATATTTTTGGTGCCAAGATCCATGGGATCGAGCGAGTCTGTTTTAAATATTGTTGATAACAGGACCGTGTTTTGATTAAAGGTTTTGAGCAATACAGTATTGATAGGATTTTGTGTATTATTAGGATATATTTTTTTTGGGAGAGATATTCAATATTATTAAATTACAAGATGGCACAGTTTAATATCCAAGAGTTTTTGAATAACCCAAGTGTTCAGGAATTGTCAGAAGCTAATGTAACTAAAGCTCAGTGGCTCTCTATCTTAATGGCATGTGGTGGCCATGCTACGAGTGGGATGATTAAAGCCAAAATCAAGTGTCTAGCCTTAGAAGCGTTGATAAACTCGTGAAAGTTGTCTGAAGAAAATATTGTGGCAGCTCGTGAAGTTTTGGAGGAAGCTGAGGAAGAAATTTTAGCGAAGCAAGGACCAGTTGGCCCACAAACTGAAGGCATGAAAGCAGATAGGGATGTTGAGGCTGAGATTCGACGAATTGCAGCGGAGGAGAATTTGCTTAAGTTGAAGATGACAGAACGAGAAGAAGAGAGAGAAGAAACACAATGTTCGAGGCAAATGGAAGCAATACGAGAAGAAAAATAGAGAACAAAAACGACGTGCCCAGATCCAAGAGCCATCATCATATAATATATATATATATATATATATATATATATATATATATATATATATATATATATATATATATATATATATATATTCTCTGTTAGTATGAGAACGTTTCCCTTCACCAGAGGCGGCTCCAGGGAAAATGTCACAATAATCACTGCTACATTCGTCCTTCAATTACCGAATGTTGCAATATATTATTATTATTATTATTATTATTATTATTATTATTACTATTATTATTATTATTTGCTAAGCTACAACCCTAGTTGGAAAAGCAGGATGCTATAAGCCCAGGGGCTCCAAGAGGGAAAATAGCTCAGTCAGGAAAGGAAACAAGGAAAAGTAAAATATTTTAAGAACAGTAACATCAAATTAAATATTTCCTGTGTAAACTATAAAAACTTCAACAAAACAAGAGGAAGCGAAATAAGATAGAATAGTGTGTGTGAGCATACCCTCAAGCAAGAGAACTCTAACACAAGACAGCAAAAGACCATGGTAGGCTATGGAGGCTATGGCACTACTCAAGAATAGAGAACAATTGGTTTGATTTTGGAGTGGCCTTCTCCTAGAAGAGATGCTTAACATAGCTAAAGAGGAGAGTGGCCACTGAAGAATCACAATGTAGTAGTTAACCCCTTGGGTGAAGAAAAATTGTTTTGTAATCTCAATATTGTCAGGTGTATGAGTACAGAAGAGAATATGCAAAGAATAGGCCAGACTAATCAGAGAGAAGGATGCAATGTAGTACTGTCTGACCAGTCAAAGGACCCAGTAATTCTTTAGTGGTAGGAACTCAATGGGTGGCTGGTGTCCAGGCCAACCAATTATCTACAAATACAATTATGGTACTAAGAAATGACCCACCTACTTCCAACTGTTTGAGTTTAAAAAACATGGGCCTTGTGATTAACATGGTCAAAGATAGCAATCAAATAAACGCCAATCATACAAACTTGTTGGCCAAAATCAAAGGATTTCTGCACAACAATGCAAATTAAAAGAAGGGCATCACATGTCCTGAGGTCTTTGTGAAAGCTAAATCGCAAACTAGACAATAGATTATTACCTTCAGCATACCTGCTCTATTTAGACATTTTACCAAAAGACGTCCATAAACCTCAGATAATATGGAAGTTATGACAATCGAGTAGTATTCTATAAGGCTAGAGCTTCTGCAAACACATTTACCTAATGGAGGAATAACTAATCCTCCAAAACGTGCAAAAAAACCTCTCCTTGCTAACTTGTAGAAAATAACAGACAATGTAGGAGCTATGGAATCGGTAGTCTTATCAAAAAAAAAAAAAAAAAAAAAAAAAAAGGAAAAATTATTACCATAAGAATCAAGGTCAATCAAGAGTACTTTAACTTTGCACGATTGAAAAGCTAAACTACTTTGTTTGGGAAAACAGGAATAAGGAAGATCTAGTTTTTCAGTGCCCAGCTTACTGTCAAACACAACAGCCAAAAGAGTTGCCTTATCCATTAGACAGTGAATGACAGAGCCATCTGGTTTAAGTAAAGAATGAAGTGTTACGTCTGTTAAGTTCCAGGGTTGTACCAGAAAGGGTTTCTTTTATGGCCAAAGTCTGTTATATCTACATATAATGCATTATAATAATAAATGATATATATTAGAAAGATAGGTAGAGAGTTTAATGGATTAACAATCGAGGCGAGTTGTTTGAGTCTGCTAATACTGTATTGTGGCAATGTAACTGTTAGGTTTTGACTGAGAGGCAAGTTGAATGCAACTGAGTATATTCAACAGGACAACAAGCGTACATATAGATAGGTGAGAATAAGAATGACACAAAATTCAAACAGTAAAAAACATGAGATAGCTATCTTAATCAGGTTTATATTATCAGTGTGGGGGAGAGCAAGAGATAACAATAAAAAGAAATACCGTTACAGTGTATGAGTGTGTATTAAACACATGCAGTACATGGCTCCCCCTAAAAAGATACACATGTGAAATAGGATGCCCTGCTGGAGATACACAGGTTTTACGCAATCAAAGGAGGCCCATTCTTCTTTGCCAAGTATGTTAATTAAGAAAGCCTTCAGTGTGTGACTGATAACGTGGAAAGGGCCCTTGTAAGGTGGCGTTAGCGGTGGCTTGCTAGTGTCGTTGTGCAGGAAAATGTGCGTTGCCATATGCAAATCTGTCGGTTTGTGTTGCTTCGCTTGGGGCTTGTAAGTCTGGCGGCATGGAGTAAATTTTTCCATAACATGACTTAGGCAGTGGAAATTGTCTGAGGTTGCAGGCGGAAAAAAATTGGCAGGGAGGACCAAAGTGTCACCATTCACCATTTCAGCTGCCGAGACATCCAGTGCATCTTTAGAAGTGGTCTTTAGTCCCAGGAGGAGCTAGGGAAGCTGATTAAGCCAGTTGGAGTCATTACATCCGGACATCAAAGCTGCTTTGAGGGTGCATTCTGTTGGATGCAGGGTTATAGGCAGTTGTCTGATGTAGAATGATGCCCAGGAGATTCGCTTATGATGTCTATAATTGAGGAGTGAAAGTGGTATGCCTGTCAGAAGTAGTATGCTCAGGGATACCAAAACTCGCTATCCACCCTGAGAGTAAGATGGATATACATGAGCCGGACATTGCAGTTTGCATGGAGATGGCTTCAGGCCAAGGAGTGAAGCAGTCAATGACGGTGAACAGGTAACGGTGTCCTTGTGATATAGGCAGGGGACCTACTACATCAACCTGAATGTGGGTAAAATAACACTGAGGTTGGTAATAGGTGGCCCCTCTTGAATCTGTTTGCTGATGTACTTTTAAAATTTGGCATGAAGTACAGGCACGTGTCCAATCCTTAGCATCCTTAGTAATGCCATGTCAAATGAACTTCACCTTCAGTAACTGTTCAGTAGATCGGCGTAAGGAATGTGAGAGGCCATGGATGGTATCAAATACCTATTGATGCAGTCTAAGCAAAGATCTGGTAGTAATTTTAGTCTTCTTGGACGTGTTTTAAATGTTATAGATGCTGTCTGAGCAAAGAACTGGCAGTAGTTTTAGTCTTCTGGAAGTTTTTGAAATTTTATTGATGCTGTCTGAGCAAAGATCTGGCAGTAATTATATTCTTCTCGAAGTATTTCAAATTTTATTAATGCCGACTGATGCCAGATAACTTTATAATCAATCAATCAATCTTGTCTGACGTTTGTGGGGCAGGTATCTAAGGCCTACCAGTCCTGACATGACAGAGAAGGGTGGTTTTGGAGTCGTCGAGGGTAACATCTTCACAATGGAGGGATGTGCAGGATGTCCTACCTGCTTGGTACTCTGGATCTTTTTACTGGGCTTCTGCCAAGGCATTATAATCTAATCCCAAGTGAATGGCGGTTAATGTGTTTCTTGACAGTACATTGGCAACGGCAATTATTTTCACACGGATGTGTTGAAGGGTGCAGTTTTATTCAGCCTCGGCAGAGAGGTGTTGGCATTGACAGGGGAACCAAGCATCGGACTGTAGAGTGAAGGCGTGCACCACAGGCATATGGTCTGTACAAATGACAAAGAACGTACCGTCTAAAAAGTGGCAAAAGAGACAAACAGCCACATGCACAGCCACCAATTCGCGGTCGAAGGTAGAATACCTAGACTCTGTCTTAAACAGTTTTCTACTGAAGAAGGGCAATGGGCAGGGGGAGCCATTGACCACCTCCTCGAGTACTGTATCATTAGTGATGTCGGTGGCATTGGTGGAGAAAATGGGAGGAGTATGTGGAACGGGAAAAGTGAAAGCAGCAGCGGTTGATAGGGCATTCTTTGCATTGTAGAAGGCAACTTCTTGAAGGGGACCCCACTTCAGGCTTTTAAACCCGCCCTTGAGGGAGGCATAGGGGGAGGAAAAAGTGGTGGCAATGGCTGGAAGGAACTGGTGATAATAGTTGATCATGACCAAGAATTCTTGCAGTGCTTTAACTGTTGAGGACCTGGGGAAGCTCTGGATGGCTGCTACCTTATCAGTGAGGGGGTGGATGCCTTCAGAAGTGATGCAGTGCCCTAAGAACACTACTTCATTGGCACTTAAGGTACACTAGTTGTACCGGAGTACAAGGCCGTTCTCTTGTACGCAGTCAAGAACGATGCATAGGTGACTGAGGTGTTCCTTTTTGGAGGAAGAAAGCACAAATATGTCATCCGCGTAACATACGCAGAGGGTAAGATCCCCTAAGATGCCACTCATTAGGCGTTGGAAAGTAGCCCCCTGCATTATGAAGGCCAAAACAGGAGTAGTTGAAGGTGTAAGTACTGAAAGGGGTGGAGACAAAGAGATTTAATACCTGGTGGTGCCCTATTCCCGGATTTGTGAAGGTAACCCACGTATAGGGCAAGAAGCTCAGTCGCTTGCGGCGTGACCTACCTATGCACAGTAGCTCACGATGTTTAATAAAGTAGAGGTGTCACTGACAGCCCAGGTAGACTAGAATAATTGTTTTGGTTACATGTCATCGGTATGTATTCTGTACGCTATTCCTTTTGCATATTTTCCAAAACATGAAAACAGAAAACAATCTCATGATTAATTAAATAAACCCTTTATAATTATTCACTTTTCATATTTTGTTAGTATTCATTATAAAGACAGTGAACACTATATATAAATTGTACTAGAAAACAAGAAGTAAAGGATTTCATTTAATAATTCACATGATAACGTTTATCTCCCTGATTCACTCTGGACACAGTGCCTCTGTATTGTGCAATAAGTGGTGATATCAAGATTAGTATCATATTTGTATAATATAGTAGAATTTAGATTTGAGCTTTTAGCTGTTAAACACTCTAACTATATTTTGTAAAGTTGCAGTAGCAACAACGAAATAGTCTTATGATGGGTATCAAACATTCCTCCTTTGCTTTAATGCTTCAGGAATTGACAGATTATTTTCAGTGGCCACTAGTTGAATTCCCTTTTATGAGTGCATCTACACATCCTATATTAATCTGATAATTGTTGTTTGTAGCAGTTTAAAAGGATACAGTTATGTCCTCCCCTACCATAGCTGAGTATTTCTATCGTCTTTGTTCCTTGAACGAATTTCTACTTGTATTTCCTTTCTGTATGTTGTATTGATAAAATATTGTGTAAATATATCGCTTTGTTAATATAGAATTTTAATTTCCTTATAATGTAAAAATGATAAAGTCAGAATTTTTAAAGATGAGGCTAAGACGGTCATGAGGCAGGCAAAGGATTTGGTCCTTTCTGCCCTACACGGAAAGTGGCTTCGCGGATTTTTATAGGAAAAGGGACCAATGGCATCTCCAGGTATTAAACCTCCTTGCGTGATGATGGCGGTCTTGGTAAGTCTTTTGGGTTCATGGGCACCTGATAATACCCTTTCAAGAGGTCGAGCGTGGAGAAAACTTTCGCTTTGTGCAAGTAGGAGGTAATTTCACCGATGTTTGGGAGGGGTAGTGATCCGGTTCTGTCCGCATGTTCAGACACCTGTTATCCCCACAAGGGTGCAGGGAGCAATCTTTCTTGAGGACAATGTGTAAAGGCGACAACAGGCTTTGAATGACTATGTCATGTCCTGGAGAGTGGCTTTGGTAGAAGAGAATGGCAAGCATCAGTGTGTAACAAAAACCGCACGCCTGTAACTGCATCACCTAAAAAGAAAAGATCAGAGATAGTGAAGGGCACCGCCACAACCGATGGTCTACTTACAAGTTTTTTGGCCACTGACAACCGTTCACACATTTCTTTGCAGTAGCACCGAATCTGGAGTGTTAATTGCATAACTGTGACTGATGGGCATCAGTAAGTGGCTGTAGAGGTTGTTGGTTGGGGAGTGAGTGAGAGGCGCCATATGTGGGTGGTGTGTGGCTTTCTCACCGCTCCAGCATGTCACAGGGTGGGCGTCTGTGTTCTGCATTCACATCGGCTTCGGTCAATGTTGAATAGATGTCCTCTTCGTCAGGAGTGGTAGCATTGATGGAGGTCTTGAAGTTGGTGAAGTGGCTGACCATAAGGGCTTCAAATTGGCCATCAGGTCCTTCATGGACGAAATATTGACATCAGAATTGGTGATGCGTACGGATTCAGGTAGGCGTCATACTCAAAGGGCCCAAAATAGGCTCACCTCCCAAAGAGAGCCATCTGTGGCAGGTTGCAGGCGAGCAATACTGGTCAATTCCCTGAGGGTGAGCGAAGACTTTTGGTCCTCCCTACGGCTGCAGAGAGAGTTGAAAAAGCTTGGCTATATGGGCATATGGCAACGGTGAATACTGCTCCAGGAGGTATTTTTTGAGACCGTCAGACTATATTGGGATGTCCTCTTGATCACAAAGCCAATTGGAGATTTCTGGGAATGTGTCCTCTGAGATCGCCACGAGGATATAGTTTGCTTTGGTGATTGAGCGTGTCACGGACTTGATGCAAAATTGAGGTTCAGCACGCTAGTGAGTATTTTTTGAGACCGTCATACTATATTGGGACGTCCTCTTAGTCATAAAGCCAATCGGAGAATCCTGGGAACATGTCCTCTGGGATCGCCACAAGGTTATAGTTTGCTTTAGTGATTGAGCGTGTCACGGATTTGATGCAAAACTGAAGTTCAGCAGGCTGGAAACAGGCAAGCACTTCTTCACTGGCAAAGGGCAGCAGTTTCATAGAGGCAGTATGCGTCGAAGAGTCAGGTTTGGTGGACAGTATAGTAACAAGGGTAGGGTGAAAAGTCAGTGTGGAGTAGTCAGTCTGGCGGTCACCAATGTGGCAACGTAACTGTTCTCTTCTAACAGAGAGGCAAGGTGAATTCAACTGAGACTATTCAACAAAATAACAAGCTTCTATATAGATAGTTATAGTTCACCTCAGTATTAGAAGGCCAGCAGATCAAACCTTGTTTTAGATCAGCTTATGGTAGGTTATGTGACTACATATAACGAAAAACACCGTTAAGTGACACCTTCAGATATGAAATATGCTAGATATCATATATATATATATATATATATATATATATATATATATATATATATATATATATATATATATATATGTGTGTGTGTGTGTGTGTGTGTGTGTGTGTGTATTTACATTAATGTAAATATCAACCACAATGGCGTTTAATACTGAATTCATATCCACTGGAATTCATTGATGATAATAGCTTCTGGGTGGCCAAAGATTCAAACCCCTGCCTCTCAGCCAAAACCATGCCTGCAAGGAGTCTACCAACTGAGATATCAAGAAAGATATAAGTTTATGACAAATCACCGTACATATTCTGGTCGAATTCGGGAATCTGTTTTTAGACTTGAAATAAATCCATCTCCACAATGATAGCTGAATTGTGAGTTTGCATCTGCTCAGCCAGAAGATATTATCATACATGAATATCAGTGGATATATATTCCCAAGGTAGAATTTGATATTAAATGCCATTGTAGTTGATATTTGCACTGATAAAAATCATGAGCGTTAGTGATACATATTCATCATAAATAACCACGTGTTGCAAACTCATAATTCAAGGTATCATAGTGAGGTCCATGTATATTTAAGGATAACCTTGACCTGGAAAAGAGTACCTTCAATAACCTTCATTTGCAACTTCGCCAAGACCCTTACCACCAATTATATTTTTTATACTTTGATTATTCCTTCCAACTTTATCATGTCACCAATAACAAGTTTCATATCGCTGTGATCTCACCTATTACATTCTGCAGTTCTTCATAGTATTCATCTTTCCTTTCTCCAGGGGAATCATTTGTTGGTGCATAGCAAACTATAATACTCATATTGCATTGTTTTGATTTAAACTTTGCAAGTAACAATCTACTAATTACAGCTCTCCTTTTCCCTAATGCCTTTTCTGCTCTTGGTGTCATCATTCCTACCCCTCCCCATCCAACTCTATCTGTTCTTTCTGAGTATATGTATATATATATATATATATATATATATATATATATATATATATATATATATGTATGCATATATATATATATATATATATATATATATATATATATATATATATATATATATATATATACATATTCTTTCAAAGCTGATCTAGCATAAGAGTAAATATTTAACTCATGTATATCTTTTGTGTACTTAAGATGCATATAGCCAGCTCGTAAGGTGGGTCTCACTCATGTAGGTTTAAGTAATATATGTAAATTACATAAGACTTTCGTCATTCATACAATTGTATTTTCATTCAATCGGCTATATGTAGATTTATGTTATTTTTACGAATTAACTTTTTATTTCATGAAGTTTTGTTACAAATTCTTATGTAAAATCACTTAGGTAAGCTGTATGATGCACACGAGGTATGAGCACGAGGGATTACATAATTCTTTATGTTCCCATATGGTTAGAGAGTGCATGAAAATTCTTGAATTAGATTTATTCTTTTTTACTGTTACCAGGAAGGTGGGAAGAGTTGGCTGAGAAAGGGTTGCTTAACCAGCAAGATTAGTATCCTTCTTCAATTTACTACGTTGGCAACCTTACGTCGCTAGAGCCATGCCTCCTACGCTACGAGAATGATCTACTAAAATTTTCTTGTCGAAATAAGTCAATATATATAGGACCTTGCAATGCGTAAGCAGCAGAAGAGACCCTATCCCTTTGAAAGAGCTAACAGCCACCTGCTCTCTTTCCTCTCAAGTGTGTATCCTCTCAAACGAAAAGTTATTTCTAATAAACATATATTGTGTACAGTATAGTGTTGCTCAAACGTTGGTGAAATCATTGGATGTCAATTCAAGTGTAGTGTGTTAATGCAAGTACATTTTAACATACATTTTGTAACTGGCCCTGTGAGATTTAAGTTGAACAGTGAAGTGCATTAAAATTTTCTTTAACCGTTCTGTAACCTTGTGTGAGCCAAAAGACAAGTATAATAGTTACACATATGTAAATTTCCTTTTTGTAAGTTCATTAGAGTGTTAAAGTGTTAATTCTTTTCATTAATTATCAAATTTAAATCTTCTCATAAATTAATTTCCATTGAAACAAGTGATTGGATAATTTTTTCAAAGTGTCTTTCTTTTGTCTTAGTCTAAGGTTTAATATTTCTAGTGAATTATTTTTTAGCGTTAATTTTTCTGAATTGCTGTTAACTTTTAATAGAATATATTTATTTTTGTAAAGAGTGTATTATTTCAAGCACTAATATTTTTTCTCAGTCCTTTGCTCGTATTCCCTAAGAACCGAAGTAAGAGGTTGGTTTTTGAATAGTTCACATAAATAATCACCCAGTTCTGTTTTGAGTATAACATAAGAGACCTTTGGATATTCAGTGTTTATATGTCGTTCATTTAATCGTATTTTTCATTCAAGTCAGTATATGTAAAAAATTACGTTATTTTCAAGAATTAACTTTTATTCCATGTATTCGAAGTCTTATGTACTCTGTCTAAGTATGCTGTACGAACCATATGAGGTATAAATAAGGGATTATGTAATTTTTTTTTGTTTTTACGAGGTATTGAGTCATGTTTGTGAGAGATTAAGCAATTGTTATATTTCCATGTGGTTGGAATGTTCCCAAAAAACCCAGAGTTAGTTTTTTTTTTTTTTTTTTTTATTGTTTCGAGGACGGAGGTGGGTGGAGTTCGTCTGATACTTGACTTGTTGGCAACCTTACGCCGTAAGGCCTTGCCCCCAGGCTACGACAATGATCTACTAGAGTCCTCATGAAGTTTTAAGTCACTATATATGTGCCCCTAGGAAATCGTAAGGAGCAGAAGAGATCCATCCTATCCCTTTGTAAGAGACAATGTTCTCCTCTCTCTCGCAAGTGCCTCGAGTGTGTTCCCTCTCCAAAGTGAATAGATTTTAAACCAACATATATCGTGTTGTAGTGTGTTCAAACATTGGTAAAGCAATTGAATAATGTTTAAAGTGTAATGTATTAATATAAATATGTGTGTAATGCAAATTTTTGTAACTGGCCCTGTGAGTTTAGATTACAACAGTGAAGTGTATTTATTCTGTGTTTCTGTTCAATTTCCTTGTGAGTCAAAACACGTAAGTGTATTAATTACTCTTATGTAAATTTCATTTAGTATTTAGTCTTTAGAGTGTTAAGGTGTTGACTATTTTCATTAAGTATCAAGATTGAATATTTGTGTGAAATTTAATTTCCAGTGAAACAAGTGATTATATAATTTTCAGAGTATAATATTTTCTTATCTTATTCTAAGGTTTTGTTCAAATTTAATGTTTTGAGCCAAGTGATTATATGATTTTCAGTATGTAATAATTTCCTCTCTTAGTCTAAGGTTTTGTTTAGCTTTAATATTTTGAATCAAGTGATTATATAATTTTCAGTGTAATATTTTCTATTTGTCTTACTCCAAGGTTATGTTCAGATTTGATATTTCGAGTGATTCAATTTGGTAATAATGTTTATGTATTAATGTTGTAAATTTTCTTATGGAATATATTTATTTTTGTGAGTGTGTATCATTCCGATCACCAGTATTTCTTACAGAGCTCTCTCTTAATCCCAGACTAAGGATCGAAGTAAGAGGTTGTATTGAATAGTTCAAGTAATTAATAACTCAGTTTTATTTTGAGTGTACTTAAGAGACATTTGATATTCAGTGTTTTTATACATTACTGTCTGGGATTTTCATAATTCAAGTGTAACAGATAACAGATTTATGTAAAAACGAACAGGTAAGTTAGGAACTCGGAAGGTTATGTGATTTGCCAGCCGTAGTATACAATATATTTTTGGTGCCCAGACAGTTGGGATCAAGCGAGTCTGTTTTAAATATTGGTGAGAACAGGGCTCTGTTTTCATAAAAAGTTTTAATAATTTAGTGATGATAAGATTCTGTGTATTGTTATGATATATATTCTTTTTTTGAAGAGGTATAAAATATTTTGTAAAAGTACAAGATGGAACAGCTAAATATGCAAGAGTTTTTTGAAAACTCAAACGTTCAGGAATTGTCAGAAACTAATGTAACTAAAGATCAGTGGCTCTGTATTTTAATGGCATGTGGTGGCCAGGCAACGAGTGGGATGATTAAAGCTCAAATCAAGTGTCTAGCCTTAGAAGCATTGAAAAACTCTGGAAAGTCGCCAGAAGAAAATATTGTAGCAGCTCATGAACTCTTATAGGATGCTGAAGCAGAATTTATAGCAAAGCAAGGACCAGTTGACCCACAAACTGAAGCCATGAAAGCAGAAAAGGATTTAGAGGCTGAGATTCGACGAATTGCAGCTGAAGAAATTTGATTATGTTGAAGATGATGGCAGAACGAGAAGAAAGAGAGAGAAGGCGTGAAGAAAGGGAGGCAGAAGAAGCCTGAAAGATCGCAAGACATGCGAGGGTAATGGAAGCAAAACGAGAAGAAAAAGGGAGAAGACAGGAAGAAAGAAAGATAGAAGAAGCAAGACATGCAATGGAATTTGAGCTGTTGAATGTCCGTAAAAAGTCGCCAACGTAGACAGAGATAACCTCTACTTTGCACGATCCAGGGTTTAATGTGGTTTAGAATAATTGATAGCACTAGAACAATATTTATGAAGAATTTCTGAACATATTTGAACGTCCTTGAGAGAGAGAGAGGTGAAGAAACTTCATAAAGCCGCTTTGCTGAGTGAAGATTATAATATTATCAGTCGTAAACCCTCCTCGGGTATGAAGTTACAACCATCGTTCTGACCAAGTGTCAAGTATTCGCCGAACCATGGAAGACAGTTCAGTAATAACTAAGGGAACAAGTTCAATAGTCATTATTATCATTATTATTATTATTATTATTATTATCATTATTATTACTAGCCAAGCTACACCCCTAGTTGGAAAAGCAAGATACTATAAGCCCAAGGGCTCCAATAGGGAAAAATGCCCAGTGAGGAAAGGAAATAAGGAAATAAATGAATGATGAGGACAAATTAACAATAAATCATTCTAAAAAAAGTAACAACGTCAAAATAGATATGTCATATATAAACTATCAACAATGTCAAAACAGATATGTCATATATAAACTATAAAAAGACTCATGTCAGCGTGGTCATCATAAAAACATTTGCTCCAACTTTGAACTTTTGAAGTTCTACTGATTCAACTACCCGATTAGGAAGATCATTCCACAACTTGGTAACAGCTGGAATAAAACTTTTAGAATACTGTGTAGTATTGAGCCTCATGATGGAGAAGGCCTGGCTATTAGAATTAACTGCCTGCCTAGTATTACGAACAGGATAGAATTGTCCATGGAGATCTGAATGTAAAGGATGGTCAGAGTTATAAAAAATCTTATGCAACATGCATAATGAACTAATTGACTGACGGTGCCAAAAATAATATCTAGATCAGGAATAAGAAATTTAATAGACAGTAAGTTTCTGTCCAACAAATTAAGATGAGAATCAGCAGCTGAAGACCAGACAGGAGAACAATACTCAAAACAAGGTAGAATGAAAGAATTAAACCACTTCTTCAGAATAGATTGATCACCAAAAATCTTGCAAGACTTTGTCAATAAGCCAATTTTTTGTGCAATTGAAAAAGACACAGACCTAATGTGTTTCTCAAAAGTAAATTTACTGTCGAGAATCACACCTAAAATTTTAAAAGTCATGCAAATTTAAAGAAACATTATCAATACTGAGAACCGGATGTTGAGGAGCCACCATCCTTCACCTACTTACAATCATACTTTGAGTTTGGTTAGGATTCAACGTCATACCCCATAATTTGCACCATGCACCAATTTTAGCTAAATCTCTATTAAGGGATTCACCAACCCCAAATCTACATTCAGGGGACGGAATTGATGCAAAGAGAGTAGCATCATCTGCATATGCAACAAGTTTGTTTTCTAGGCCAAACCACATGTCATGTATATATAGTATGAAAAGTAATGGGCCAAGAACACTACCCTGTGGAACACCGGATATCACATTCCTATACTCACTATGGTGCCCATCAACAACAACTTTTTGAGATCTATTTCTTAAAAAATCAATAATATCGCTAAGAAACGACCCACCCACTCCCAACTTGTTGAGTTTGAAAACAAGGGCTTCATGATTAACACAGTCAAAGGCAGCACTAAAATCAAGGCCAAACATACGAATTTCCTGACCACAATCAAGGGATTTCTGTACAGCATTGGAAATTGTAAGAAGGGCATCACATGCTCCAAGGTCTTTACGAAAACCAAATTGCAAACTAGGGAATAGATGATTACCTTCAGCAAACCTATTAAGACATTACAGCGGAATTAGCACTGGTACTGTTCCAAAGCAGAATGCAATAGTACCACATCAACAATCATTGAATCATCCTCCTTCAAGTATTGTGAGAGACGTGCAGAGGGTTAATATTGTTTGTTTTAAGTGTGGTAAGAGAGGCCATATCAGTAAGGAATGTTGGTTGAACCAACCGAAAGCAGTCACCCAAGGGGTTAAGGATAATTTGACTTCACAGAATGCGAAGACAAAGAAACAAACTGGAAAGGATGACAAAGAAAATAAACCAGCTAACGTTTACACGACGAACAAGACAAACCCAAATAGCGTGGATGCCTTTAAACCATATATTTATGAAGGTATGTTTGCAGCAATAGATGGTAGTGAGCAAACCCTGGTCAAGATATTGCGAGACACAGGTTGTAACCATAGTGTAGTGGCACGAGGTGTACACCCGGTGGTGGAAAAGTCTCTCACAGGAGACTCTGTTATTTTGAAGGGAATAAGAGGTGAGGAAGTTATCGCTATTTGTCGTTTGAAACTGTCATGCGAATTAGTGACAGGTCATTTTGATTTTGCGGTAAAGGATTCATTGGCTGTCGAAGGAGTAGACGTCCTGCTGGGTAATGATTTTGGTGGAGCGCCGTTTGTGCCTTGACCCAACGTAATGGAGAAACCACTGAAGTATAGTCCTACGACTGAACTCGAGAAGGAATACCTGTATCCGTTTCTTAGTTGTGTGACGACTTGGAGTATGACAAAGAAAGTGGCTGGTAAAGAAGTAGAAGAAACTGAAGGAGTGATAAACTTGGAGGATTTGTTTTCCGAAGAAGAAGGTTCTCTTGACGGTATGCAAGAGGAGAACTTCTAAGAGAGCCCGAGAGAAGAGGAACGACAAATGAGTGGACAAGAAGACAAGGAAGAAATTGACTTGAAAGAAATAGAGAACTCAGCATTAGAAGTAGGACAAGTGGCAGGAAAAGGGAAGGATCAAGAGGAAATGGATGGAGAAAATGTCAAGGATTTGAGGAAAAGGATTGGCGAGATAAGGAAATTTTCCTTAAAAGGCGTGAATACGAGTCAAGGACAAACAAAGAAAAGGTTTGGCATGAAAAGTATACACAATCAGTTTGCGGCAGGACAAGAGGTGTTGGCTTATTTGCCGATAGGGATATTCCGTCTCGCCAACGAGTTCCAAGAACCATTCAGGATTTTGGATAAGATCAGTGACTGGATCTACGGTATCGAAATACCAGGAAAAAGGAAAAATCAAGGGAAGGCCATATTAACTTCGAAACTGGATTTCAAAAAGTGGATGCGTCGGATAACGGGATTAGAGCTGTCCTATTACAAGAAGGCAAGGAAGGAATTCTTCACCCTGTTTGTTTTATGTCATCGAAGCTGAAGAAGCAGCAACGAGCCTACTTGACTATTGAAAAGGAACTGCTGGTGCTGGTTGCAGCAATAAACAAGATTGTAGTCTACGTGAACAAACCACAGAATGAAGAGATTACAGTGTACTCGGATCACAATCCTTTAAATTTTGTTAATAAAAGGAAGAATAATAATCAAAGGTTAACTGGGTGGGCATTATGTTTGCAACCATATTATATTAATGTAAAGCATATGTCAGGTAAAGATAACGTGGTTGCAGATTATTTATCTCGGGCTGAATCGGTGGATTCAGGCCTGGAATAAATATTCTTTTCTGGGAGGAGCTACCTTACGAAGCTGGTCTAGTGTTGAGTAAATATTTTATTCATTTACTTTATTTGTTCATTTAAGAGGTATATAGCCAGATCGCTCCTCTCATATAGGTTTAAGTATTTGTATGTAAATTACGTAAGACCTTCTTCGTTCCTTTAGTTGTATTTTTTATTCAAGTCAGTATATGTAAATTTACGTTATTTTCAAGAATTAGCTTTTATTTCACATATTTTATTACAAAATCTTTTGTACTCTGTCTAAGTATGCCGTTCAAACCATACGAAGTATGAACGACGGCTAAAGTAATTTCTTTGTCTTTACGAGGTATTGAGTCATATTTGTGAGAGATTAAGCAAGTGTTATATTTCCACGTGCTTGGAATGTCCTATAAAAACCCAGAGTTAGTTTTATCTCTTTTTTTTATTGTTTTGAGGACGGAGGTGGGCGGAGTTAGCTGCGAGAGAGTTGCCTTGCTTGTGCGTTGGTATTCATCTGATACTTGACTTGTTGGGAACCTTACGCTGTAAGGCTTTGCCTCCAAGCTACGAGATTGATCTACTAGAATCATCTAGAAGTTTTTAAGTCAATATATATGTGCCCCTAAGAAATCTTAAAGAGCAGAAGAGATCTGACCTATCCCTTTGTAAGAGCCAAAGTTCGCCTCTCTCTCGCAAGTGCCTTTAGTGTGTGCCCTCTCCAAAGTCAATAAGTTTTTACTCAACATATATCATGTATAGTGTGTTCAAACGTTAGTAAAGCAATTGAATGATATTTCAATAGTAATGTATTAATATAAATGTGAAATATAAATTTTTGTAGCTGGTCCAGTTAGTTTAGGTTAAAGCAGTGGGTCAAAACACGTAAGTGTATTGATTACTTCTATGTATATTTCATTTAGTATTTAGTCTTAAGAGTGTTAAGGTGTTAACTATTCTCATTATTTATCAAGATTAAATATTCTGCAACCTGGTTTATCGGGTTTGTTTCATTCTGTTGATTTCATAGTGTGAAATTGGTGTTGACAAGAAGTCTTCATTTTTTTTTATCAAGCAGCTTTAGTTACATTCAAGGTTCAAGGTTCTATCGTTTCGGTCTTGGGAGATGAAAATTCAGATCGAGTTTTTAGGTTCCTAGAGGAACTGAATTACTTTTAGTTAAGTCAATTCTCCGCAGCAGAACTAATTGAAGTGAGCTCACGTGTGGATGATATCCTAAACTCACGTAAAAGGCAACAGATTCTGGACACCATAGAAAGTTAGATTAATAGGTGTCAAGGATTGGGGGAGGTGATAAGAACACAGAGATTATGCCAAGGGATGATGAAGAAGATAGACGAGACCAATAGACAAGGGCAGGAAGCCTTCACTCATGCTGGATCTATGTCTCTGCAAGACCAAGGTACCAAGCCTGTACAGATAAGGATTATGCGTGATACTGGAGCTGAGCAGACTGTCCTGCACAGAGCAGTTTTACCCTTCAATGAATCGTCTGCTTTGGGAGAAACTGTCGTGGTTCGCTATATTAGGGGAAGAGAGGAATTGCCCTTATATGCAATGAATTTAAACTCTTCTTTTATTTCCGGTACATTTTCAGTTGCTTTGGTGGATGAGGAACCCATGCAAGGGTACACTTATTATTAGGAAATAACATAGTCGGACAACGATGTTGCACAGCAACATGTAAAATTTATGCTGACATGAATGAAGGGGAGGTGAAGATTGAACAAAATGAGTATCCAGCATGTGCTACTACCCGTGCTAGTACCACCCAACATAAAAAGGACAGATATGATGTTCGTACCGGGGCGCTTGCGGTTACTTTTCCCCAAATGCTCAGGGGTGTGGTGCAGCTTGGTTTATTATGTTCAGAATACTCGAGGGAGTCGCTCATTGAAGCTCAGAAACAAGACTCAGAACTTGCAAAGAGAAGGGATGAAGCTGGATCCCTGATTGAACTCGAGACTGAACCCTCCGGTTACTATTTAAAGGACGATGTCCTAATGCACAAACGGTGGCCTAAGAAAGTGCCTGCTGATGCTGATTGGACTATTCTACATTAGGAGGTTATGCCACCACGGTACCGAGAGGAGATTTTAACGTTGGTTCATGAGCAACCAATGGGAGGACATTTAGGAATACGCAAGACGCGTGAGAAAGTTTCCCGGGAATTTTATTGGCCAAATTTGAACACGGGAGTTGCAGAATATTGCCGTAGTTGTCACTCGTGCCAAGTGATAGGTAATAAGGATCCAAATCATCAAATCATCGAAAGGCACCATTGCAACCTATCCAGTGGTGGAAGAACCCTTCTCCAAGATCATCATGGATATTGTCATACCTCTGCCAAAGACAAAGATGGGACACACCCATTTGTTGACGCTAATGTGTGCGTCAACACGCTTCCCTGAAGCGTACCCATTGCGGGCAGCAACGAGTCACAATGTGTTGCGGGCCCTGGTACAGTTCGTGACCACATTCGGGTTGCCAAAGGTTATTCAAACTGACAGAGGTAGTGGCTTCATGTCAAAAGTTTTTGAAGGCACCCTCAAGGAGTTAGGAGTGCAGCACATAATGTCCTCTGCTTATCATCCACAGTCTCAAGGTGCTTTGGAAAGGTTTCATGCCACGCTGAAAACTGCATTATGTGTATACTGTGAAGACCAGAAAACACGTGATAGGGACACAGGCATGCCGTGCCGCTCTTGTTGCTTGCTATTCGAGATTCATGGCAAGAATCTCTGGGGTTTTCCCCCTTTCATCTGGTCTTAGGACATCAAGTACATGGATCTCTCAAACTTTTGAGGGCTATATGGACTCATGAAGAACAAAGTACCAATGTGTTAAACTATGTGGTGAGTTTCCGACAGCGCTTGCACGAGGTCTGCCAAATGGCTCATGAGGAGATGCAGAAGTCTCAAGGAAAAATGAAAACCTGGTATGACCAAGCAAACAGGACAGAAGCACAACAATTCCAAGTGGGAGATAATGTGCTCATCTTTCTACCTGTGCCTGGTAGTCACTTAGCTGCCAAGTACCAGGGGTCATGTAAGGTTGTGAAGAAACTCAGCAAACTGGATTATTTGGTAGGGACACCAGACCGAAGAAAGGAACACCAGGTGTGTCACGTCAACATAATGAAACCATATGTTGCTCGGAATACTAGTGGTAATGACACTCCCAAAAGCCACTGCCAGCCACTGTGCCTGTTCATGTATCAGTAATAAGGAGACAGGCACAGCAACCAGAAGAAGAGGAAGAACAGAATCCTCAAGGTGAAGAGGGGGAGGAAGAACAGAATCCTCCGGGTGAAGAAGAGGAGAAAAGATAGTTTCAAGGGCATGCCACTCGAAGCCCGACTTAAGAATTCTGAGGTTCTCAGAGACTTCAAGACCAAGGTCTCTCATCTAGCTCCCCAGCAGCAAGAGCATGTCCAAGCTTTAGTGAAAGAGTATGCTGTGCTGTTTCCTGATGTTCCCAGCCGGACACAAATGTAATGGAACATGATGTGGACGCGGGAGATGCACGCCCAGTCCGTCAACACTCATACAGAGTATCACCAAAGAAGCGAGAACTGCTTGGGAAGGGAACAGATTACATTCTAGAGTATGGGATTATTAGAAAGAGTTCCTCACAGTGGAGCTCACCATGTGTGTTAGTGGAAAAACCTGATGGTGGAGTCAGACTCTGTACTGACTATAGGAAGGTGAATAACGTCAGAAAGCCAGATTCTTTCCCCTTGCCACGTATTAATGATTGCGTGGATACCATTGGGAATGCTAGATATATTACAAAGTGTGATTTGTTGAAGGGATATTGGTGTGTTCCTCTCACTGAGAGAGCCAAAAAGGTTTCAGCTTTTGTGACGCCTCAAGGATTATTTGAATACAATGTGATGCCTTTTAGGATAAGAAATGCTCCTGCAACATTTCAGCGAATGATTATCAGTTTGGTATAGGACCTGGAAGGCGTTGTTGCATATATGGATGACGTTTTTATCTACAGTAACACTTGGAAGGAGCACCTGAAGAGACTAAAAGCCCTTTTTCTAACGTTTAGCTGAGGCCGACTTGACAATCAACCTCTCCAAGTGTGATTTTGGATAGGCGACAGTCACCTACTTAGGGCATATAGTAGGTCAAGGGTCTGTTCGCCCAGTGCAAGTAAAGGTTATGAGCATACAACATTTTCCAGTCCCGCAAAGCCGCCGAGCATTACGTCGGTTCTTAGGAATGACTGGTTATTACAGGAAGTTCTGTGAAAACTACTTTACCATAGCCTTGCCTCTCACTAATCTTCTCAAAAAGAATAACAAGTATGTTTGGTCTACACACTGTCAAGATGCATTTGAATCACTTAAGAGGTTGCTAAGTCTGTCACCTGTGCTGAAGGCACCAGATTTTGACAGAGCATTTGAGATAGCAGTAGATGCCAGTGATCATGGGGCTGGTGCAGTCTTATTGCAGGAAGATGATCAAAACATGATGCACCCTGTGGCATACTTCTCCAAGAAATCTAACCGACATGAAAAGAACTATGCCACTGTAGAAAAGGAGTTATTAGTTTTAGTCCTTGCTGTAGAACATTTCTCTATTTACCTTCAATCTAATTCATTGCCTACTAACATTTTTATGGTCTACAATCCCTTAACATTCTTGCAAACAATGAAAAACAAAAACCCCAGACTACTCAAATGGACCCTACAGCTACAAGAAGTGAATTTAAATATCTTGCATATCCCAGGGAATCAGAACATTCTAGCAGACTACCTTTCACAGAAGAATTAGTTTAATGTGTATGTAGGTAGTTTAAGAATAAATATAAACCCTTTTTTTTATTTTTTGCAATTCCACTTCTTTCATGAGAGCCAAGCTGTGAGTTTAGTTAGTGATTAAATGGGAGATGATTTCCATTCCATTGAGCTGGAAATCCTTTTTTTAAGGGGGTAAGTGTGAAGTGAGTTGAGTTTTAACCTCCAAGTAAAACTGTTTACAGGTCATATTTCTTTTTTTTATAAACAGCTCCGCTCTCGTGAATTCCCATTACATGTACCCACAGACAGGCCTCAGTCCAAAAGGAGGCGTTTGTCTGCACCATGTAGGCTCATAGCCATTAATTACCCTCTTTTCCCAGGTCAGCCAGGTGTGAGAACAAGGCCTTCTCATATGAGGACAAAGTGCCCATAGAGACGAGGACACTTGGTCCTGATTCGCCATCACCCAGAAAAGGAAGGTGTGGTCATGGATGCCATTGCACCTCAAGCCATCAAGACTGCCCTATGAACTCAAAAATGACCAATCAAGAGGAAAAAGGGGATGGCCCAAAAATTTCACTTTCTCGGCGAAAGGCCTATATCAAGAAAAAAAGTTAGTTCATGTCCGAGAGCGCTTGAAAACTGTTCCCGCCCAAGAGAGCGAGAGAGGGGAACCAGTGTCTGCTCCCCTCAGGACACAAGCCAACCCAGCTCACAAGGTTCGGACTCCGCATAAATCGCCGAAACTCATGCGTAACTCAAGGATCCACCCTTCCCCTTCCTTTGTTCACAACGGAATTTGGAGATAGTTTACGTCCTAAGTACACTTGCACTGATGCCGAAAGATAAGTACCGTGACCTGTTAGAGGGAGAGAGTTAACAAGTGCCAAAGCGAAGGATATTTCATCAATGGGAATTCTAATAGGGGAAATAACTTCGGGAATAATTTTCTCTTTAATTCTGTGTCAGCCATTCACATCCAAGTACATTTTTTGAAAGGAGGAGGTAACTCAAACTTGTGTAAACCAAGTTATCTTATGTTCGAAAAATGTTATGGGGAAAGTGTTAAAAATTAAATATTTTTTTTTTGACTGTAAGTGCGAAGTGAGAATTTTGTTGTTATTGCACGTAGAAAGTAGTCCAAGACTATAGTGAACATTATTTCTCTTAGTATATGGTCAATCTTGTACTCTCTTTTTTTTCCATAACTATTCTTTTGACATTTATGTTCGGTAGTTTTTCATTGTATTGAGTGATTGCCAGAACGTAGAAATTGAGTGTTATTTTTTTTTTCTTTTTTAATGCATCTGATTGCTTTGATTATTGCTGGAGCAAATTAAACTTGAAATTTTGTCTTTCATTTTTTACTTCAATCATTTTGATTTATTAACTTTATAATGTCTTTAACATTTCGAGTTTTGAATTGTCATTGTATGTTTTCTCTTTAAGATTTTATAACAGATTTTTTTGTCCGTGATTAGAATAACGAGAGAGGTCAGTCTGTTCTTACATGTAACAAACCCCATACATTCCAATGAGCTGCAGCTCCAAAATAATAAAAATTAACTCGAGAAAAAGGAACCGTTAATAACATTAACGGGTTCAGTCTTTTTAAAAGACATTACAGTGTCAATTAGACGATCTGGTTGATACGACGATACAGTGTCAAGTAGAGAGTCCGATTGATACTCTATTTAAAGAGCGTAGCTTGCACGTTACGCCACAACATATACATATATATGCATATATATATATATATATATATATATATATATATATATATATATATATATATATATATATATATATATATATATGTTATTTGTGACGGTTATTGCGCCATTTTTTCTACTGAAGACCCCCCCAGCAAGGACTGGTCGAAATGACACAGGTGTTAGGACCCTACCCAGAGCCTCACAAACTGCCCACCCATCCTATACCCATCTACTCTCCCCTGAGGTCTCATTTCAGACATCTTCAAAAACCACGTGGCCGCTCAGTGCCACCACAAAGGGAGCCCGGGAGAAGTTGAGAGGAGGCCTACTGATGGGAAGTGTTGGGAGACTAGAGCAAGGCTGATGAGGAATGGGACAGCGGTCAGGCCAATGATTCTCTCCCACCCCCATTTAGGGCTGAAAGGGGTTATCTCGTTGTAAGAGCAGCTGGGCATGTCTTCGCTCTTTAACCTTCAAGGAAGCAGGACTTGTGATACGTTCTCTGCAAGGGAGGAGACAGAGTCCTTTTATCAAGGTAAGGTGTCTGTGTGAGAACCTCATCTTATAATCCTTACCCAGCCTTCCGACTTCCTTCTTTATTACAACCCATCCTTTCCTTTTATCCTTAACAAAAGATCTTACCCAATGACCCATTATTATCCCATCCTTATATCTCAACCATGTGTGCCATCTGCTCCTAACCTTAATAACCTCACCCTGTGACAGTGTTAATTTCCATGCGATAGTGTTTTAAGTTTATAAGTTTTACACTTGGATTTTATTTGCTTAAAAGTTATAACCACACGACTTCATTATGCTCTCAGCCTGTGGAAGTAAAGTGAGTAAGTGATCGGTCAATAACTTAATTTGTTTTCCCTTTCTAGGGCATGAGATTGTTTGCTGTGCTGAAGTCGTCATGGTCTGTCCAACTCCACGTGAAGCACCTTGTGACTTAATTCAACAATAAGGTTTTCCCCCGTTGTGTTCCCCTTTTTATTAATTTTTAGTTAAATAGTATTGTCAATATATTTATTGTCGGTAATCATCGTCTTATTTTTGGCTGGCAACATTTTTATTGTTCTTTTTGTTCATGCCCTGAGTTCTTATGTAAGGACGGACTCATGCAGCGTAACAAAAAACTGGCTATATTTATATATATATATATATATATATATATATATATATATATATATATATATATATATATATATATATATATATATATATATATATATTCTTACAAAGCTGGTCTAGTGTAGAGTAAATACAGTAGTTTATTCATAATTTTATTTATATTTCATTTGTGCATTGAAGAGATGATACCCAGCTCATAAAATGAGCTCCTCTTGTGTAGATTTAAGATTTATATGTAAATTACCTAAGACCTTCGTCGTTAATTTCATTGTATTCTTTATTTGAGGTAGTATATGTAAATTTACCTTATTTTTTAAGAATTAACTTTTATTTCACATATGTTTGTTACGAAGTCTTACGTAATTTATATGATAGTGCTGTGGGATTCGTGCGAGATATGAACAAGGGCTTAGGTAATATTCTTTTATATTTTATGAGATATTGCGTCATGTTTGAGGGAGAATGCTCAGTAACATATGCATTGGAAAATTCTTTACCACATGCTTTAGAAACGTCGAGAAGGCCTGGTGAGAAGATGTTATCTTTTTTTATTTTGAGGGCAAAGGGTCGGCAGAGCTAGCTGACTGAGAGAACCGTCTGGTGTGGCATGAGTACAGCTTTCAGGAGAGCAATACTTGGCAACTCTGACGCCCTTAGGCAAAGGCCCCTACGCTTCGTTGCATATATTTAATCTTATATGTTTGGTTCCCAGTCACGAGCCATAGTATAATATATCTTTAGTGCCCAGACCCAGGAACCATCCTCATATAATATCATGAAACGATTTCTGAGCATATTATGGTATTTCAGAGACAAATACATTACAAGAAAATGGAAAAACTAAGCAAACCAAGGTCAACACTTGCACTTCTACAAAAAGGGTTGAAGAAGAAATCTATAGCTCCACCCAAAGGCAGAAACTATACCAATTTGACAAATGGAATGAAACGTCTCTAATTCTTCTTAGTGACTATCTTAAGCCAATTTAGCGACATTCATAAGCAATGAATCCCCCGCGGGACCTGCTGCAAAGCCAATTCCCCGTAAGGAAATGACATGGCATACTATCTGGATAGGCAGCAGACAGCCTTTCCCAATCTGAATGGAATCGTTTGCGTAAGCTCGGATTTGGTGGTATTCTGCTTGTGCTCGCTTGCGTTTAGTATGCTCTCTCAGGCCAAGCATATTACTGAGAGAGAGAGAGAGAGAGAGAGAGAGAGAGAGAGAGAGAGAGAGAGAGAGAGAGAGAGAGAGAGAGAGAGCAGTTCATCATTACCGGTCGGCTTAGTATCCTTACTTTTTTCATACCGGTATCATAATGTGTCCGGTCCCGATTTTCAAAGCCTGTCCAGGTTTTTTCAAAGTTATCTAAATGCCCCACTCTTATTTTACTTCCCTGAGATTTTTCTGGCTTTGTTCCCATTTGTCCCGTTTTTTTTTTTTTTGTGCTACAATAACAAAGCTGTCCCCATTAACGGATTAGTACTGAAATTCTGTTTAATTTTGCTATTCCACTGAAAATCATAAATACTAAAGGCAAGGAGAATTTTTTTTTTGGATCGATTCTTCGATTCTCTTTTATATATATATATATATATATATATATATATATATATATATATATATATATATATATATATATATATTAGATATATGTGTGCGTGTATATATATATATATATATATATATATATATATATATATATATATATATATATATATATATATATATATATATATATATATATATATGTATATATATATATATATATATATATATATATATATATATATATATATATATATATATATATATATATATATATATATATATATATATATATATATTGTTCCGCTTTTACAGAAAAAAAATCTGGTTACATTACAGTATAAATTCATACTTCGAACTTGAGATGTATAAGATATTAATGAAACAAAGAAAATAATGTTGCATACAGAAGAGAGCAACATTTAGTATAAGAATACACAATAGATACTATTCAGTTATTATTAATTTATCGAAATAAGGTAATATACAAAACATAAACAAATATCAATTACTTTCCAATAAGAATAAGATTAATCAGCTGGATCGGCATTGCATGATTGTGGGATGCCTTTTTCTTTCTTAATAAGGATATTTAAATATAATTGTCATTCACAATGGTATAGTCGTTATCGGTAATAAAAATTATCAATATCAATTATTTTGTTTCCTCGATAAATGCATCGCCAAATTAAGATATCGAAAAACCGTGGTTAAACCGACCATCTTGTCATCTATATTCATTTTTCAATCTTTGTATTAATGGTAACCAAACTAGACTCGGTCGGATAGGACCTGTTTAGCCTTCACTGTACTAAAGAATATCAACGGAACGTCGATGTTGCGATTTGCCTACCTAGGTATTAGAAAAAAGGCCATTTTTATCCCTTCTAGATACCTACCATTCTTTATTAAGAAAAAATTTCAGCCTTGCTCTAGACAGAAGATGAAAGTATGACTGGTATTCCGTGTCGAGCGTCATCGATGGCATGTCCTAGAACAGAACGGGATCGGTACTGCTGTGTCCTTTCGTTTTTATGTTATCGACAGCCATTGCTTTGAAACAGATTAGATACAGCTTTGTGTTCTTAATCGTAGAGAAAATGATCTTGTTACCCCAAAGAAAGATTTTATTGAGAAAACCATCATCCATCATAAGACGAAAGTTATGGTACAAAACAATTATGCGTCACACACGAGAGTTACCTTTTTAATTTCTGACGAACATTTCACTTCGTACTTTTGAATAATACACAAGACTCTTCAGAGGAATGTCAAGATAACAATTTACTGCCGGGAATCTCCTCCTCCTCATCATCATCATCATTATCATAATCTCCTCTTACGCCTATTGACGCAAAGGGCCTCGGTTAGATTTTGCGAGTCGTCTCTATTCATCATCTCTTACTTCACGCTTCATAGTCCTCAGACATGTAGGTCTGGGTCTTCCAAATCTTCTAGTGCCTTGTGGAGCCCAGATAAACGTTTAGAGAACTAATATCACTTGGGGAGTGCGAAGAGCATGCCCAAACCATCTCCATCTCAACATGATCTCATCCACACATGGCACTCAAGTAATGTCTCTTATAGTTTCATTTCTAATCCTGTCCTACCATTTAACTCCCGGAAATCTATGTATTGTTAAAAAGAAAAAGAAAAAAAAAAATTTATGTTCGGTATCTGTTTTAGAAAGAAAAAATCTTAACACCAAGCTCGAAAAAAAATAGGTCTATACATGCGGCCTTGACATCTGTTTACTATTGCCTACCAGAAAGTAATCGCCATTGTAAGTTGTTATGAATAGCAGGGAGGGGTATGAGAATAAGTAGAACGAATCACGATTCTTGAGCCTTAGATACGAGTACTGACTGAGAGAGGGGTAAGGAGGGAGGGTCGGTAAAATACTCAGAGGGGATGCAGGATATGATGATCTCTAGGCCAATGATAGAGCGCCGGTTAGGATGTCACTCACATGACCACACGTCAAGAGTGCCAACCGGAGGAGCGTTGGGTAGGATGACCAAATATGTACTTCTTCAATTTCTTTAAAGAATCTTCACTTAGTTTACTTAGCTAGAATATATTAAGAAGCAAGTGTTTTATGGAACAGTTTCTTATATTATTATTATCATTATTATTATTATTATTATTATTATTATTATTAATAGCTAAGCTACAACCCTAGTTGGAAAATCAAAATGCTATAAGCCCAATGGCTACAACAGGAAAAAATAGCCCAGTGAGGAAAGGAAATAAGTAAATAAATAAGCGATATAAGTAATGAACAATTAAAATAAGATATTTTTAAAACAATAACAACATTAAAACAGATATTTCATATATATTAACTACAAAAAAACTTATGCCAGCCTATTCAACATAGAAACATTTGCGGCAAGTTTGAACTTTTGAATTTCCACTGATTCAACTACCCGATTAGGAAGATCATTCCACAAATTGGTCACAGCTGGAATAAAACTTCTAGAATACTGAGTAGTATTTAACCTCATGATGGAGAAGGCCCGACTATTATAATAAACTGCATGCCTAGTATTGCAAACAGGGTGGAACAGTCCGGGAAGATCTGAATGTAAAGGATGGTCAGAATTATAAATAAAATCTTATGCAGCATGCATATTTGTGTGTCTGTATGTATCCGTGTGTGAGAGAAAGAAAAAAAAAATGAAGTTTAGAACGGAATAAACTTTTCTGACGTTTTGTTTTGGTAGAGTTAATTTGCGTTCTCACTCACCATCTGTAAATGTGGATATTTTGCAAACTCCGAAAAGAAACAGGTATAAAATTGAATTGCAATACAAATGCATAAAAGGAGAATTGCGTAAATATAGTACGCATACCCAAAAACTTTACTGGCAATCAAATGAAAATATTAGTTTTAATATCAGAGGAAAAGATCTATACACTAAATAGAGAAACCCGATTTTGTATCGACCAAAATGCAAAATTCACTTCAGTGGGTACGTGTTTTTGTACCTTCGTGCGCGTGTCGTGTGTTATGTACTCAAGTGCTGTGTACGCAGCAACATATCCATTATCCTCTATTCTTAGTGTAAACCCCATTGATCTCATTTGGAATATGGCTAATATCAATCTTCCTCGAGGTAATATTTCTTTCCAATAGTTAAGTAGCTGCAAATTGTTTTAGATATAGGAAGCCTTGTATGTACAGTTTATCTGTATCCCTTTGTATCTCCGTACACGCTTTATTTTTTTATCTTTTTAAACGGCATTCTGTACATTCACATGTTTATCTATATGATTCAAATTTCATATATTCAAGATTCCGCATATTTGCGAACAAATACAATATACCATGTATATCTCACTCTCTTGTGATTGATTGATTGATTGATTTAAAGTCCTCTGGCATCCCGACATTGAAGTTCACTTCTGAACAAGGCCTGTGGGTCTTATATGTCTTTTTAAGGTCAGAGCCTACTTAAATACCCACCCACGCACACACGCACACACACACTCACTCACTCACACACATCACATAAGAGTTGGCTGTATGAAGCAGGCATCCCTTAGCTCGTCGTCTGAAGACCTTATTAGTCTATGCCATGACATTCTCTGCACTTCATTCTTCATTTCGTTTCTTTACGTTCTATTCCCGAGGTAGTTTGAAAAGGAAATATGTAAAATTACTCATAGATGTCTTTATTGTAATGGTTATTCCATTAAGAGTAAAATTATAATCTTTCCCGGCTTCGTGTGCAGATAAACAAAGGAAACGTACCATCAAAACGAGAGGGTCTCGACCACAGAATCACCATCCCACGGGAGTGAAACCATAAGAAAAATTTAATTATTATTATTATTATTATTATTATTATTATTATTATTATTATTTTCCAAGCTACAACCATAGTTGGAAAAGAAGGATGCTATAAGCCCAAGGGATCTAACAGGGAAAAATGTCCCAGTAAGAAAAGAAAAAAAAAAGGAAATTAATAAACTACAAGAGAAGTTATGAACAACGAAAATAAATCATTTTAAGGACACTAACAACATTAAAATGGTGTACCCTCATGCAAGAGAACTCTACCTCAAGACACTGGAAGACCATGGTTTGGGCCATACAACATAAACGAGACTACATGAGACTTCGTAACAAAATACGTGAAATAAAAAGTTAATTCTTAAAAATAACATAAATTTACATATGCAGAATTGAATGAAAAATACAATTACATAAATGATGAAAGTCTTATGTAATTCACACACATTTACTTGAACCTACATGAGAGGAACTCACCTTATGAGCTGGCTATACATCTCTTACATACACAAATGAAATACATGAATGTAATATTTACTCTAATACAAGACCAGCTTCATAAGAATATATATATATATATATATATATATATATATATATATATATATATATATATATATATATATTATATGATAATGGCTCCCTGGTCTGGGCACCAAAAATATATTTTACTATGACTCCTGACTGGGAACCAAACATATAATGTTATATATACTACGACTGGCAAGTTAATCAACCTCTCGGATTCCAAACTCACTTGTTTGCTTTTACATTGAAACTGTTACACTTTTATATATTAATACACGAATTCTGAGACTGTTAAACAACTCCCAGACAGCGATATATAAAACACTGAATATCAATCGGACTTTTAAGTACACTCAAAACTAAACTGGGTAATTATTATTACGAATAAACTTACCACAGTTCATGAACGGGATACGGGCGGATGCTATTCTAAATAATGGGATTGGAATAATACACTCTTTACAAATATGAATATATTCTATATAAATTACAACACTTTGGAAAAGAATTTACATAATAACAAATACAATCAATCGAAATATTATGTCTGAACAAAACTTCGATTAAGAAAAAAATTTTACCATCTGAAAATTATATAAAGACTTGACTTTAAATGTTAAATCTGAATAGTCCTTATAATAAGAAAAAAGAAATAGCACTTAAGAAAATTATACTGTACAATCACTTGTTTCACTTGAAATTAAATCTGAATACAATATTTAAGTTTAACACTTAATTAGAAATAGATAACCAGATCTCAATAGAAATACCTAACCTTCCTACAGGGCCGTTTACAAAACTCTAAGAGAATATTATAAGTACTCACTACACACGAGATATATGGGGGGGCACAAAATCACTTAAAAGAGGACACAGTATAGGTACTGAACACTTTTAAAACAATACTCTGAGCTGCGTGCAAGAGAGGGAGAGGAGAAGACTGCTGTCGTAAGGCTGTTATTCTCTATCTCTCTATCTAACCCCGGGGGTCGCCTTATATATGAGACATAGCTACTTCCAGAATGTTCCAAATAGTTTTGGAAGTGTGGGGGTTTGCCTAAGGCATCAGAATTATCAAGTATTGCTCTCTCGAACGCTTTTTCACGCAACATGGAGATGAAACCTGGGTTTCCTGGGCAACTATCACACACAGTGAGGCGATTCTCTGTCAGCTAGCTCCGTCCACCGTTTGTCCCCGAAATAAAAAAGATAACATTCTATCACTAGATTTTTGGGGAATTTTCTAAAGCACATGGTACACTGTATATTCTCTCACAAACATGACGCAAAACCTCATAAAATATAAAAGAACATTACATAAACCCTGGTTCCTATCCTGTATGATCAAAAAACACTCTCAAACAGTTTACGTAAAATTTTTTAACAAAAATACATGAAATAAAAAGTTAATTCTTAAAGATAATGTAAATTTACTTATGCTGACTTGAATAAAGAATACAGTGAAATTAACGACGAAAGTCTTAAGTAATTTATTTACATGATATACTTACAGCTATATGAGAGGAGCTCATTTTACGGGCTGGCTATTCATATCGTCAATACACGAATTATATATATGTATGTATAAATATATACATATATATATATATATATATATATATATATATATATATATATATATATATATAATCAAATCATGAATAAACTATTGTTTTTACTCTACATTAGACCAGCTTTGTAAGAATCTATATATATATATATATATATATATATATATATATATATATATATATATATATATATGTGTGTGTGTATTATTACTGCTGGCAAATTACATAAAAATCCAAAAAGCTCCAACTCACCTGTTTATATTACATAAGTATGTTATGCTTGAAAATTAATACCAGAGTTTATTAACGCTTCCAAGGCTAGACACTGGATTTGAGCTTTAATCATCCCATTCGTTGTATGGCCACCACATGACATTAAAATACTGAGCCACTGAGCATTAGTTACACAAGCTTCTGACAATTCCTGCAAAATTGGGTTTTTCAAAACCTCTTGGATATTTAGCTGTGCCATCTTGTACTTTACAAAACTTATACCTCTCTCAAAAAAAAAAAAAAAAAAAATTATCCTAACAATATAGAGAATCCTATCAACACTAAACTGTTCAAACCTTTAATGAGAACACGGCCCTGCTATCACTAATATTCAAAACCGACTCGCTCGATCCTAAAGGTCTGGGCACCAAAAACATATTACGGCTGGCAAATTACATAACCTTCCGAGTTCCAAACTCGCCAGTTTATCTTAAAATAAATCTGTTGCACTTGAATAATACCCGAGCTCTGAGAAATTATGCAACCTTCAGACGGCAATATATAAAAACACTGAATATCCAAAGGTCTCTTACGTTACTCACTGAACAAAACTGGCTGATTATTTTATAAGAAATATCCAAAAACCTCTTATTTCGTTCTAAGTCAGTAATTACGAGCAAGTACTGTCAAGAAATATGGGTGATCAAAAAAATACACACTTTCCAGAAATGAATATATTCTATAAAATGTTACAATACTTTGAAAGATCTAACACCAAAAATAAAATCATTCGAAATATCAAATCTGAACAAAACCTTAGCCTAAGAGAAAAGAAATTATACAATCACTTGTTTCACTGAAAATTAATCTAAAAAAATATTCAATTCTGATAATTAATGAAAACAGTTAACACTTTAACACTCTAATGATTAAACCCATAAGGAAATTTATATTTATGTCTTTTGGATCACAGGAGGTAACCGAACAGGTAAGCCGAAAAAAAAAAAAAATAAAAAAATACACTTCACTGTTCTAACCTAAACTCCCAGGACCAGATACAAAAATTTATGCTTAAAAAGTATATATATATATATATATATATATATATATATATATATATATATATATATATATATATATATATATCAATACAATACACTTGAAATATTATTAATGGCTTCGTCAACGTTTGAACACACTACACACGATATATGTAGGATAGAAATCGTTAATCACGTTTGAGTGGGAACTCACCTGACTCACCTACAAAGAGAGATGAACTTTGCCTCTTACAAAGGGACAAGCTCGATCTCTTCTACTGCTTACGATTTCCTAGGAGCATATACATATATTAACTTAAAACTTCTAGATTTTTCTAAATAGATCATTCTTGTGGCATGGGGGCAAAGCCTACCGGCGTAAGGTTGCCAATGAGACAATTGAACAGGGGAACAAACCTCGCTTGTGAGGTAACCCTCTCTCAGCTAACTACACCCAGAAATTTCATTTACTTTCTAACCACGAGGAAATATAAAAATTGTGTAATCTCTCATATTCATACCTCGTGTGGTTCGTACAGGATACCTAATCAAGTTACATAGGACTTCGTAACAAAATATGCGAAATAAAAAGTGAATTCTTGAAAATAACGTAAATTTACATTTACTGACTTGAATGAAAAATACAATTAAATGAACAACGAAAGTCTTATGTAATTTACATACAATTACTTAAACCTACGTGAGAGGAACTCACCATACAAGTTGGCAATAGATCTTTTAAATACACAAATGAAATACATGAATAAAATATTTACTCTATACTAGACCAGCTTTGTAAGAATATATATATATATATATATATATATATATATATATATATATATATATATATATATATATATATATATATTTATAAGTAAATATCGTAGATTATTGATAATTTTATTTTTATTTCATATATTGTTTTACTTTGTGCATTGAAGAGTTGATCCCCAACCCATAAAATGAGCCCCTCTCATGTAGATATATGTACTCTATGTAAATTACGTAAGACTTTCGTCATGCATTTTATTGTACTTTTTATTTCAAGTTAATATACGTAATCTTATGTTATTTTCTAAGGATTAACTTTTTATTTAACATATGTTTGCTATGAAGTCTTGTGTAGTCTATTTGACTGTGTTGTAGGATTCATGCGAGATAGGAACAAGGGCTTAGGTAATGTTCTTTTATATTTTATGATGTATTACGTCATGTTTGAGTGAGAAAATGTTCAGTAACACGTGCTCTCGAAGTTTCGAGAATACCCGGTGAGAGGATGTTATCTTTTTTTAATTTCGGGGACAATATGTGGGCGGAGCTAGCTGGAAAGTCATCTCGCGGGTGCGTTGAGGTGTATCTGAGAGTTACCTTAAACCCTCTGATTCGCCTCTTGGTATTTTTATCTAATTGGAAACTTTGACGCTTGGCCTACCAGACCTTGATCCTGGAAGGTTCTGGAAGCATTTAGATTTGATATATAAGGTGACTCAAGGTTGGGTTAAAGTCAGAGACAGACAGACATAGAGATTGAGTTAGAACCGCAGCCTGATATAGCCTCCTTCCCTTCTCCTTCTCTCTCCCGCAAATAACCTAGTGTAATTTGAAGTGTTTATTACGTTAGTGTGTCCTCTCTTAAGTGACTCTGTGCCCCAAAGCAAATCGTTGTCACGCAAGACTAAAGGATGATTTTTTTAATTCATTATATCAGGGTGAGTGTTGACATTGTATAATGTTTCTGTAGACGGCCCTATAGGGAAGATAATTTTGTTACGTGATCAGGTTATTTATTATTCATTAAGTGTCAAACTTGAACATTGTATTATTAGATTTATTTTGAGATCTTGTATAATTTTCATTGCATTATTTCTTACCTTAGACTAAGGTTTATACAGATATAATAGTTCAAGTCAAGTTCTTATATAAGTTCAGATCATAACATTTTTGTCTTATTCTAAATTTTGTTCAGACCTGATATTTTTCCAGTGACTTACTTTTGTTATGTAATTTCTTTTCAAAGTGTTGTAATTTATACAAAAAATTATTTAGTTTTGTAAAGAGTGTATCATTCCAATTACCTTTATTTGAGACCAGATTCTGCTCGTATTCCTGTTAAGAAGCATCATGAGTTTAAATACGGTTTAATAATACTTAAGAGTAATTACGCAGCTTAATTTTGAGTGTGCTTAAGATTCCTTCGAATATTCAGTGTTTTATATATATTGCTGTCTGGGAGTTATCTAACGGTCTCAGAATTCGTGTATTAATGTTTTAAAGAGTAACAGTTTTAATGTAAAAACAAACTAGATAATTTGGAATTTGAGAAGTTAATTAACTTGCCAGTTGTAGTATATATATGATATTGTATGTTTGGTTCCCAGTCACGAGTCATAGTATAATATATTTTGGTGCCCAGTCCACGAGAACCATTCAGTATAATATATTTTTGGGTGCTCCGACCCAGGATCCATACAATATAGTATATATATATATATATATATATATATATATATATATATATATATATATATATATATATATATATATATATATATATATATATATATATATATATATATATATATATATATATATATATATACTGTATATATATATATCATCAGCTGTTACTAGACCTCTGCAAGACAAAGGCCTCAGACATGTCCCTCCACTCGCGTCTGTTTATGGTCTTTCTATCCCTGTCTATATCATCAAATTTCCTTAGTTCATTAACCCATTGTCTTCTCATCCTTCCTCTACTTCTTTTTCCATCCCTAGTGACTCATTCTATTGTTCTTAATGTTCATCTGCCATTCTTATTACATGTCTTGCCAATGTCCATTTCTTTCTTCTACATATTGTTAGAATATGCTCTACAGTACTTAAGTTTGCCCTCGTATCCATGATGCTCTTTTTCTGTCTGTTAGTGTTATTTCCGTGATTATTGTTTCCATATATTTTTTTAGTTGTAGCTAGCTTATGTTCTAAGGCTTCATTATTATTATTATTATTATTATTATTATTACTATTATTATTATTATTATTACTTGCTAAGCAACAACCCTAGTTGGAAAAGCAGGATGCTATAAGCCCAGGGGCTCCAACAGGGAAAATAGCTCATTGAGGAATGGAAACAAGGAAATAATAGATGTAATTAACAACCGAAATTAAAAGTATTGAGCATATTAACATTAAAACAAATATTTCAGATATAAACTATACAAACTTCAAGAATATAAGAGGAAGATAAATAAGATACAATAGTGTGACCGAGTGCACCCTCAAACAAGAGAACTCTACCCTCAGGTTAGTAGAAAATCATGGTACAGAGGCTATGGCACTACCCATGACAAGAGAACAATGTTTAATTTTTGCGTGTCCTTCTCCTAGTAGAGCTGCTAAAGTCTCTCCTACCATTGCCAAGAGGAAAGTAGCCACTGAACAAATACAGTGCAGTAGTTAACCTCTTGAGTGAAGAAGAATTGTTTAGTAATCTCAGTGTTGTCAGGTGTATGAGGACAGAGGAGAATATGTAAAGAATAGGCCAGACTATTCTGTGTATGTGTAGGCAAAGGGACAATGGACTGTAACCAGAGATAAGGATCTAATATAGTACTGTCTGACCAGTCAAAGGACCCAATAACTCTCTAGCGGTAGTATCTCAACGGATGGCTGGTGGCGCAGATATAAAAAAGAATCAAAGATGCAACTAAAAATAAATCTGTGCAGAAACAAAAACCCAAAATAAAAAAGAAAACATGTCTTTGAAGTAGTCAAATTTGATTAAGAAACCTTGATCACCAAATATATCCCACGATCTGCATCCCATGGCAACGCTACTTTGTACATTAAGAAATACACAGTAGTGTTCCTTTTCATCTCCTTTTTGGAATGAGTCTGGGACACATTAGTTTTAGCATTTTGATGCTTTGCATTTCGTGATAGCAATGATACTGAAGTTTCCGAGCATAAGTTAAATCTGGTAGGACCATCTCATTAAATACTTTTCTTTTTTGGTGAAAGTGGCATTATACTCTTCTAATCTCATTCTGTTTACGAAAGCTCTCCATCCTATGCTTATCCCTCATTTAATTTCGGTCTTATTATCTTTATTAATTACGTATATTCCTTAGCAAACTCTAGAGGTTCGTCCATAACCCTTATTTGTTGTCTCTCTGTATTTACATTGAACGTTATCTTAGTTTTACTCATATTCATTTTCAGTCCTACATTTCTGTTTTTTCTATTCAAATCTTCTATCGTCTTTTAAATGACAACCTATACATTGCCATACAGTCACAATCCATTGAAGAAATAGAGGAGAGACTATCAAGAGCTTTATCATATCTCTTAGTATACTAGAAAATATGACACTTCAATGTAAACCTCAGCAAAACTCAGGTGTGTGCATTCTACCTTAGCAATCACCAAGCTAATCAGAAACTAAAGATCATATGGGAAAATTAAGAATTAGATACCCACCCACCTTCAGTATATCTAGGTGACACTCTTGGCAGACCTATTAGCTTTAAAGAACACATAAACAAACTAAAGAAAAAACTATCAGCAAGAAACAACCTGCTTAGCAAATTTGCCAACAACACCTGAGGAGTAGATCGTGCCACGCAAAGAAAATGAATCCAGAGTTTAATAGAGCCTGTTGAATAATCACCGACACACCAAAGGCAACGCCACTACCATCCCTTTAAAGACTGGCCAGTATTGCACTACCTTAAATTCGACGAGATGCTATTACCAAAAATGAAAGAGTAAATCAGATGAATGATCCAAGGCATCCACTTCATGGATATTAGGCAACAAGAGGGTAACTAAAATCAAGAAAAAGCTTCATGGCTGTAGAGGGTGTTGAACATCTAAATCATGCTGCCTATACATTGATGAAATAAAGGGAGAGTGACTGTAACTCAACCAATGAAGCAATACCTGACCCTAGTAAACACCTTCCTTGTGGAGTATCCCATAACAGAAAGGTGTGGCCCACCTTAAATAGATCAAGATCCAAGGTTGAGAAACCGGCGCTAGGAATATTGCCACTGGGACTAGTGGTAATAATCCCAGTGCCAATAGTACCAGTGGCAATATTCCTAATAAAATTACATCACAAAGAGCATAGAAGAGAATATAAAGAAAAAAAAAACTTGTTTATTGAGAAAATATGCATGTTCTGGGAAATGAAATGAAATATTCCATTTTATCATCATAGGCACTGTAGTTTAGGACTATGTTATTTATTTCAGCATTTATGTCTTTGTATATTTTCTTATTGGGATGTAAATCCCCTCATTCAAAATGAATTCTCTTAATTGTTGTTAGACATTCCTCATCTCTGAGTGCGTCAATGGAATGCCTCCATGCTTTTATTTAACCGTGGTGAAGAATTTATAATGCGGCTGTAGAAGCTACAAGAAGGATAGGAAGTGTAGCTGTAACTACAATTTGTCATTCTGCAATCTTCCCTCAATTCTTTATGTATGTTGCTTCAGAATAAGCGAGCAATGCCTGCGGTATTGCATCATCATCTGAAAGTTCTTTGAAAACCTCAATAACATCTTGGCTTGGCACAAAGGAGAGAGCAGAAAAATGCCAAATATTCACGGAAAATTCGTTGTTGTTGTGGTATTCTTCTTCAAAACCAAGGCCAACCACTTTTCTACAGAGCGACTGTGAAAAAGAAAGAAACGTCTAATGAAGGAAACACCAGAAAATACAGCCTTTTCAAATAAATCGTTATATTTTCGGTTTCTACAAAACTTACAAGGTCACTGAGCAGGATGCTCAGTTCATCTTTCTGCACATGAATGGTTAAAAGTTGATAATAAAATTCTGGAGCAACTTTAAATGTACCGTCAAATGCCCAGTTCTTAAAACGTTTCAAATCTTGTAGGCCAGCATCAGATGCAAATATCAATATGCGATCCTAATCGTCAATACCTGAATCATATTGAAAAAAAAAGCTTTGCAACACCACCAAAATATACAATCTTTGCTGAAAGATTGTAAATTTTGGTGGTGTTGCAAACCTTTTCCTTCCACATGGCACTGAAGGAACATTTGAAAGGGTTTGTCTCCTCTTCTTAATAGTCCTGCTTATGTTATAGTACTTGTACTGGGCATTTAAGAGACGACAACTTCATTGAGAGAAGCAGTAGCTTGAGATATCAGGATTCGACTTGATTGATGAGACATTTTCCCTTTTACTTTTAAGGATTCATGTGGAACTTAAGCATCTACTAGATCTTTCATTGATGAGTGCCAATGTTCGTTTATATGTGACAAAACTTCAAAGTCGTCATGCGATGTTTTTGTACGTAGTCTTGCCTTGCATTTCTCTTTAATCGCTGTCTACATACCCAGCATACGACTATATTTGTCCCATGTTTATGATACATATACTCTTGCTCATGAACGAGCATGTCATTGCTGCATTCACTCTTTATAATGGATACCATTATAGGGTGAGTTTAGCAAAAATTCTTAATTTTTTGTTAGAATTTTTGAAAGTTATCGTAACAGCTTTTAACATGAGAAAATCCAAAGCTATAAACAGATAGTAAAGGTAAAGTCAGTTGGTAATTATCAATTTTAAGACCTAAACAGTTTTCAAAGCACTTATTAAGAAAAAATTAAATGTCTGGGATATAAAGCATTCTCGCAGACATTGTGTTAAGTTCAGCCAGTTTTTCTACTATGAAATCTCCCCCATTTGTTATTAAATAAACTATCAGTCCATTTTCTCCTGCTGTTTTTGGCTCTTTTTATACCTTCTAATGCTTTCTTTGTGTTATCAAATTAAGGGGACCGTCCGCTATGCCATGAATTTTTGTTTCTAATTATTCAAAATACACAATTTCTATGTATGTTTTAGACATATATAATTCCTTTATCATATAAAAATTTCAGTCATTTGATCAAAACCGTTTTGTTATATTGGCAAAAATCATGATTTAAAAAAAAAATAGGTACATTTTCCTCCACTAATATGACATAAATTGTATTGAAAATAATACCATCAAAACTTCTTTGTAAATCAAATAATTGTGTGAGATATTTTATTTTCCTTTTTATTCCCTTTCTTTTTTTTATTGAAAATCCAAATTCTGATACAGTAGATTGTGGGGTTTTTCTTTTTCTTTTCAATGTTAACTTTTTCTCTAAAATCGAACAATGAATAAGCGAGAAAAATGTACCGAAGTGTGAATAATTATGTTTTTAAGTTATGAACTCCCAAAGATTTGCAATGAATTTTTGCTTCTTTTCTTAAAAACTCAAGATAACATCATTATGATAACCTTACTTTAGACTTTTACTGTTTATTCCTACATAAACGCACCCTAAACGAGGTATTTAAACCCTGAGTTTACTAATGCCCTTGGCCTAAGGGTGTCATGAGTTGCCAGCGTCCTCTGATTATTGACAGAGTGAGCATGTTCCAGCTTTGTACTCTTTTTCATGTTTCCCCCTATTCTTTTTTTTTCGTTTTTTGCTCTCTGTTTACTTTTTGTTCTTTTTATGACCTTAGGTAATATTGGCCTTGCTATAAAGTTCACGAGGACGTTGTGAAAACACAATGTACACATGAACTGCAAGTAAACAAACATATGCATTATAAGGACAGTGAGACGAGCTATCACCAACAACTGACGGTTTATTCAAACAGGTGCAAGAATATAATAAAAAATGCGGACGGAAATGTAGCATGCGCGCTGGCGCCAATCGTGCTTGAACCAACTGCCACACAAAGTGTGTTTCTTCACATGTACAAATACTCGAAATACAAGTCAATGAAATAATGTAACGAAATGAGAAACACATGAAATTGTAGCTCTGATGGAGCAGAACAAATATATACAATTAGCCATAGTGTGGCGAAAGGAGAATTCAAATGAAATGGAGAATTCGATGAGAATGCTGAATGACGGAGGGAGCGATGTCCTTACAAGTACTCCCCCCCCCCCAAGACATCAGGCGGCGTAGAAAGGCTGATGAGGCTAGTCTTCGTATCGTTTCGGGCGTCGGAGGGTTCGTCTTGTTTTTGAACGAAGGGGCGCGTCTGCGGTCAACGTATGGATCGCCACCTCTCGTCGTCGTTTGTTGCTCTTCTTCTCATTGGGCGCCTTGTTTTGAGGTGGCACTCTGGATCTGCCAGGTCCCACGGAGGCAGTATCGCTTCCTTTGAGAAACGCTGGTTTCACACGGTCTATTGAGACCCAGTCCTCTTGGCCGTGCACATCGAGAAGGAAGGCTTTCGTCGTTTTACTGATGACTCGGTAGGGGCAGCGATAGGGTCTGGTCAGCGGCTGTTGATGAGTGTCGACGCGGACGAAAACATATCCGCAGTCGTCTAGGTTCCTCGGCTTGAAATGCTTAGTTCTATCGTGGTAAGTTTTAAGACATGGCCTGAACTTCCTGGCGATGTCCCTAAGATGATCCAGCTGCGTGTCGTCGGTTGATGTGGGAAAGAATTCACCGGAAACTGCGAGCGCCTCTCCGTAAATCTTTTCAGCAGGCGATGGCTTGCCATCTGCACGAGGGGCGGTGCGAAGGTCGAGAAGTACCCAAGGAAGTCGTGATTTCCTTGGCTCGGCACAAAGGCAAGAGCAGAAAAATGCCAAATATTCACGGAAAATTCGTTGTTGTTGTGGTATTCTTCTTCAAAACCAAGGCCAACCACTTTTCTACAGAGCGACTGTGAAAAAGAAAGAAACGTCTAATGAAGGAAACACCAGAAAATACAGCCTTTTCAAATAAATCGTTATATTTTCGGTTTCTACAAAACTTACAAGGTCACTGAGCGGGATGCTCAGTTCATCTTTCTGCACATGAATGGTTAAAAGTTGATAATAAAATTTTGGAGCAACTTTAAATGTACCGTCAAATGCCCAGTTCTTAAAACGTTTCAAATCTTGTAGGCCAGCATCAGATGCAAATATCAATATGCGATCCTAATCGTCAATACCTGAATCATATTGAAAAAAAAAGCTTTGCAACACCACCAAAATATACAATCTTTGCTGAAAGATTGTAAATTTTGGTGGTGTTGCAAACCTTTTCCTTCCACATGGCACTGAAGGAACATTTGAAAGGGTTTGTCTCCTCTTCTTAATAGTCCTGCTTATGTTATAGTACTTGTACTGGGCATTTAAGAGACGACAACTTCATTGAGAGAAGCAGTAGCTTGAGATATCAGGATTCGACTTGATTGATGAGACATTTTCCCTTTTACTTTTAAGGATTCATGTGGAACTTAAGCATCTACTAGATCTTTCATTGATGAGTGCCAATGTTCGTTTATATGTGACAAAACTTCAAAGTCGTCATGCGATGTTTTTGTACGTAGTCTTGCCTTGCATTTCTCTTTAATCGCTGTCTACATACCCAGCATACGACTATATTTGTCCCATATTTATGATACATATACTCTTGCTCATGAACGAGCATGTCATTGCCGCATTCACTCTTTATAATGGATACCATTATAGGGTGAGTTTAGCAAAAATACTTAATTTTTTGTTAGAATTTTTTTAAAGTTATCGTAACAGCTTTTAACATGAGAAAATCCAAAGCTATAAACAGATAGTAAAGGTAAAGTCAGTTGGTAATTATCAATTTTAAGACCTAAACAGTTTTCAAAGCACATATTAAGAAAAAATTAAATGTCTGGGATATAAAGCATTCTCGTAGACATTGTGTTAAGTTCAGCCAGTTTTTCTACTATGAAATCTCCCCCATTTGTTATTAAATAAACTATCAGTCCATTTTCTCCTGCTGTTTTTGGCTCTTTTTATACCTTCTAATGCTTTCTTTGTGTTATCAAATTAAGGGGACCGTCCGCTATGCCATGAATTTTTGTTTCTAATTATTCAAAATACACAATTTCTATGTATGTTTTAGACATATATAATTCCTTTATCATATAAAAATTTCAGTCATTCGATCAAAACCGTTTTGTTATATTGGCAAAAATCATGATTTAAAAAAAAAATAGGTACATTTTCCTCCACTAATATGACATAAATTGTATTGAAAATAATACCATCAAAACTTCTTTGTAAATCAAATAATTGTGTGAGATATTTTATTTTCCTTTTTATTCCCTTTCTTTTTTTTATTGAAAATCCAAATTCTGATAGAGTAGATTGTGGGGTTTTTCTTTTTCTTTTCAATGTTAACTTTTTCTCTAAAATCGAACAATGAATAAGCGAGAAAAATGTACCAAAGTGTGAATAATTATGTTTTTAAGTTATGAACTCCCAAAGATTTGCAATGAATTTTTGCTTCTTTTCTTAAAAACTCAAGATAACATCATTATGATAACCTTACTTTAGACTTTTACTGTTTATTCCTACATAAACGCACCCTAAACGAGGTATTTAAACCCTGAGTTTACTAATGCACTTAGCCTAAGGGTGTCATGAGTTGCCAGCGTCCTCTGATTATTGACAGAGTGAGCATGTTCCAGCTTTGTACTCTTTTTCATGTTTCCCCCGATTCTTTTTTTTTTTCGTTTTTTGCTCTCTGTTTACTTTTTGTTCTTTTTATGACCTTAGGTAATATTGGCCTTGCTATAAAGTTCACGAGGACGTTGTGAAAACACAATGTACACATGAACTGCAAGTAAACAAACATATGCATTATAAGGACAGTGAGACGAGCTATCACCAACAACTGACGGTTTATTCAAACAGGTGCAAGAATATAATAAAAAATGCGGACGGAAATGTAGCATGCGCGCTGGCGCCAATCGTGCTTGAACCAACTGCCACACAAAGTGTGTTTCTTCACATGTACAAATACTCGAAATACAAGTCAATGAAATAATGTAACGAAATGAGAAACACATGAAGTTGTAGCTCTGATGGAGCAGAACAAATATATACAATTAGCCATAGTGTGGCGAAAGGAGAATTCAAATGAAATGGAGAATTCGATGAGAATGCTGAATGACGGAGGGAGCGATGTCCTTACAAGTACTCCCCCCCCCCAAGACATCAGGCGGCGTAGAAAGGCTGATGAGGCTAGTCTTCGTATCGTTTCGGGCGTCGGAGGGTTCGTCTTGTTTTTGAACGAAGGGGCGCGTCGGCGGTCAACGTATGGATCGCCACCTCTCGTCGTCGTTTGTTGCTCTTCTTCTCATTGGGCGCCTTGTTTTGAGGTGGCACTCTGGATCTGCCAGGTCCCACGGAGGCAGTGTCGCTTCCTTTGAGAAACGCTGGTTTCACACGGTCTATTGAGATCCAGTCCTCTTGGCCGTGCACATCGAGAAGGAAGGCTTTCGTCGTTTTACTGATGACTCGGTAGGGGCAGCGATAGGGTCTGGTCAGCGGCTGTTGATGAGTGTCGACGCGGACGAAAACATATCCGCAGTCGTCTAGGTTCCTCGGCTTGAAATGCTTAGTTCTATCGTGGTAAGTTTTAAGACATGGCCTGAACTTCCTGGCGATGTCCCTAAGATGATCCAGCTGCGTGTCGTCGGTTGATGTGGGAAAGAATTCACCGGAAACTGCGAGCGCCTCTCCGTAAATCTTTTCAGCAGGCGATGGCTTGCCATCTGCACGAGGGGCGGTGCGAAGGTCGAGAAGTACCCAAGGAAGTCGTGATTTCCTTGGCTCGGCACAAAGGCAAGAGCAGAAAAATGCCAAATATTCACGGAAAATTCGTTGTTGTTGTGGTATTCTTCTTCAAAACCAAGGCCAACCACTTTTCTACAGAGCGACTGTGAAAAAGAAAGAAACGTCTAATGAAGGAAACACCAGAAAATACAGCCTTTTCAAATAAATCGTTATATTTTCGGGTTCTACAAAACTTACAAGGTCACTGAGCGGGATGCTCAGTTCATCTTTCTGCACATGAATGGTTAAAAGTTGATAATAAAATTTTGGAGCAACTTTAAATGTACCGTCAAATGCCCAGTTCTTAAAACGTTTCAAATCTTGTAGGCCAGCATCAGATGCAAATATCAATATGCGATCCTAATCGTCAATACCTGAATCATATTGAAAAAAAAAGCTTTGCAACACCACCAAAATATACAATCTTTGCTGAAAGATTGTAAATTTTGGTGGTGTTGCAAACCTTTTCCTTCCACATGGCACTGAAGGAACATTTGAAAGGGTTTGTCTCCTCTTCTTAATAGTCCTGCTTATGTTATAGTACTTGTACTGGGCATTTAAGAGACGACAACTTCATTGAGAGAAGCAGTAGCTTGAGATATCAGGATTCGACTTGATTGATGAGACATTTTCCCTTTTACTTTTAAGGATTCATGTGGAACTTAAGCATCTACTAGATCTTTCATTGATGAGTGCCAATGTTCGTTTATATGTGACAAAACTTCAAAGTCGTCATGCGATGTTTTTGTACGTAGTCTTGCCTTGCATTTCTCTTTAATCGCTGTCTACATACCCAGCATACGACTATATTTGTCCCATGTTTATGATACATATACTCTTGCTCATGAACGAGCATGTCATTGCTGCATTCACTCTTTATAATGGATACCATTATAGGGTGAGTTTAGCAAAAATTCTTAATTTTTTGTTAGAATTTTTGAAAGTTATCGTAACAGCTTTTAACATGAGAAAATCCAAAGCTATAAACAGATAGTAAAGGTAAAGTCAGTTGGTAATTATCAATTTTAAGACCTAAACAGTTTTCAAAGCACTTATTAAGAAAAAATTAAATGTCTGGGATATAAAGCATTCTCGCAGACATTGTGTTAAGTTCAGCCAGTTTTTCTACTATGAAATCTCCCCCATTTGTTATTAAATAAACTATCAGTCCATTTTCTCCTGCTGTTTTTGGCTCTTTTTATACCTTCTAATGCTTTCTTTGTGTTATCAAATTAAGGGGACCGTCCGCTATGCCATGAATTTTTGTTTCTAATTATTCAAAATACACAATTTCTATGTATGTTTTAGACATATATAATTCCTTTATCATATAAAAATTTCAGTCATTTGATCAAAACCGTTTTGTTATATTGGCAAAAATCATGATTTAAAAAAAAAATAGGTACATTTTCCTCCACTAATATGACATAAATTGTATTGAAAATAATACCATCAAAACTTCTTTGTAAATCAAATAATTGTGTGAGATATTTTATTTTCCTTTTTATTCCCTTTCTTTTTTTTATTGAAAATCCAAATTCTGATAGAGTAGATTGTGGGGTTTTTCTTTTTCTTTTCAATGTTAACTTTTTCTCTAAAATCGAACAATGAATAAGCGAGAAAAATGTACCAAAGTGTGAATAATTATGTTTTTAAGTTATGAACTCCCAAAGATTTGCAATGAATTTTTGCTTCTTTTCTTAAAAACTCAAGATAACATCATTATGATAACCTTACTTTAGACTTTTACTGTTTATTCCTACATAAACGCACCCTAAACGAGGTATTTAAACCCTGAGTTTACTAATGCACTTGGCCTAAGGGTGTCATGAGTTGCCAGCGTCCTCTGATTATTGACAGAGTGAGCATGTTCCAGCTTTGTACTCTTTTTCATGTTTCCCCCTATTCTTTTTTTTTCGTTTTTTGCTCTCTGTTTACTTTTTGTTCTTTTTATGACCTTAGGTAATATTGGCCTTGCTATAAAGTTCACGAGGACGTTGTGAAAACACAATGTACACATGAACTGCAAGTAAACAAACATATGCATTATAAGGACAGTGAGACGAGCTATCACCAACAACTGACGGTTTATTCAAACAGGTGCAAGAATATAATAAAAAATGCGGACGGAAATGTAGCATGCGCGCTGGCGCCAATCGTGCTTGAACCAACTGCCACACAAAGTGTTTCTTCACACGTATTAATACTCAAAATACAAGTCAATGAAATAATGTAACGAAATGAGAAACACATGAAATTGTAGCTCTGATGGAGCAGAACAAATATATACAATTAGCCATAGTGTGGCGAAAGGAGAATTCAAATGAAATGGAGAATTCGATGAGAATGCTGAATGACGGAGGGAGCGATGTCCTTACAAGTACTCCCCCCCCAAGACATCAGGCGGCGTAGAAAGGCTGATGAGGCTAGTCTTCGTATCGTTTCGGGCGTTGGAGGGTTCGTCTTGTTTTTGAACGAAGGGGCGCGTCGGCGGTCAACGTATGGATCGCCACCTCTCGTCGTCGTTTGTTGCTCTTCTTCTCATTGGGCGCCTTGTTTTGAGGTGGCACTCTGGATCTGCCAGGTCCCACGGAGGCAGTGTCGCTTCCTTTGAGAAACGCTGGTTTCACACGGTCTATTGAGATCCAGTCCTCTTGGCCGTGCACATCGAGAAGGAAGGCTTTCGTCGTTTTACTGATGACTCGGTAGGGGCAGCGATAGGGTCTGGTCAGCGTCGACGCGGACGAAAACATATCCGCAGTCGTCTAGGTTCCTCGGCTTGAAATGCTTAGTTCTATCGTGGTAAGTTTTAAGACATAGCCTGAACTTCCTGGCGATGTCCCTAAGATGATCCAGCTGCGTGTCGTCGGTTGATGTGGGAAAGAATTCACCGGAAACTGCGAGCGCCTCTCCGTAAATCTTTTCAGCAGGCGATGGCTTGCCATCTGCACGAGGGGCGGTGCGAAGGTCGAGAAGTACCCAAGGAAGTCGTGATTTCCAGTCCGCGTCGGTGCAGCTCGCCATCAGGGACGCCTTGAGGGCGCGATGAGTTCGTTCGACCATGCCGTTTGCTGTGGGGTTGTATGCCGTGGTGCTGTGGAGTGTCGTTCCCATCAGGTTTGCCAGAGCGAGCCATATCTCTGACAGGAAAGCGGGGCCTCTGTCCGTCGTGATGTCGTCAGGAACGCCAAATCTGCTCACCCAGCTCGATAAAGGGGCTTCGGCGCATGCTTGGGTCGTAGCTTCGGTCATCGGTGATGCTTCCAACCACCTCGTGGAGCGATCGATGATTGTCAGCAGGTAGCGAGCAGATCCCGAAGGCGGCAAAGGTCCCACGACGTCGATGTGGATGTGACCGAAACGCCTTTTTGGTTGGGGAAATCCACCTACCCCGATTCGGTGTGACGGCTGATCTTGCTTGTCTGGCAATTGATGCATGTCTTCGCCCATTCTCGGGCGTCCTTTTTGATCCCTGGCCAGATGAACTTCTCAGACAGGAGGCGAGCAGTGGTGCGTCCCGAGGGGTGTGAAAGTCCATGATGATGTCGAATATCTTCCTTCTGCAGGAAGCGGGAATCTAGGGAAGTGGGCGGCCGGTGCTGGTGTCGCAGAGGATGGTTACTCCTGCCGGCCCGAGGAGAATTGCAGTTATCTTGAGGGCAGATGGCCCCGTCAGGTGATCCTGTGCATCTTGGTTGTTGCGCTGCACGGATGCGAGGTCGGCGTAGTCAATTCCCAGGTGGATTGCGTCGATTTCAATTCTTGAAAGGGCTACTGCGACTGGGTTTTTCTTTTGAGGAACATAGCTTATGGTGCACCCGAATTCAGCGATTGATGCAAGATGGCGTTGTTGTCGGGTGGACCATGCGTCTGTCGATTTTGTGAAGGCGTGTACAAGGGGTTGATGGTCCGTCGCGATGGTGAAGGGTGTGCCCTACAGGATGTGCCTGAAGTGGCGGACGGCGAGGTAGACGGCGAGGAGCTCCCTGTCGAAGGTGTTGTATCTTGTTTCGGCGGGTTTCAGCTTTCTGCTGAAGAATGCCAACGGTCGTGGAGAACCATTGACGAGCTGTTCAAGCACAGCTCCACAGGCGACGTTGCCGGCGTCGGTCGTCAGTCGCAGAGGGGCGTTGTCGTCGAAGTAAGCCTGGGTGGTGGCGTTTGCGAGGGCGTCCTTTGTCCTGGTGAATGCGTGTTGTTGTGGGGAACCCCACTCAAGTTTCTTCGCCTTTCCCTTCAGGACGTCGTCGAGGGGGGTCAGGGTCTGTGCGATGTTGGGGATGAAGCGCCTGTAGTAATTGACCATCCCCAGGAACTCCTGAAGTTGGCGGGTGGTCGTAGGTGTCGGGAACTTCCTGATGGCGTCCACCTTGGTTGTCATGGGCTTTACCCCACTCGAGGACACGCGATGACCGAGAAAGTCCACTCCTTCAGCGCCGAATGTGCATTTATCGAAACGTACTACCAGGTCATTCTTCTGCAGGCGTTTGAGGATGGCGCGGATGTGCCTCCGGTGTTCCTCCTTGGTCCTTGAGAATATCAGGATGTCGTCGACGTAGCAGATACAGAATTTTAGGTCGCCCAGGATGCTACCCATTAGGCATTGGAAGGTCGCCCCCGTATTGCGTAGACTGAAGGTTGAGTATGCGAAGGTGTAGGATCCGAATGGTGTCACAATGGCAGTCTTCGGAATATCATCTGGAAATATGGGGACCTGGAAGTAAGACTTGAGAAGGTCCATCTTGGTGAAGTATTTCGCGCCATGCAACGCATTCGTCAGGTCCTGCATGTTGGGCAGAGGGTAGTGGTCGGGCGTTGTGATGAGGTTGAGGCGCCTGTAGTCGCCGCAAGGTCTCCAGGTCCCGTCAGGCTTCTTTACCATGTGGAGGGGAAATGCCCAGGGGCTCGATGCTTTCTTACAGATACCCATGCGTTCCATGTCCTCAAAGGCGCGTTTGGCATCTCTCGCCTTCTGGGGCGGCAGGCGGCGGAATTTGGCGTGTGTAGGAGGTCCCGTTGTCGTGATGTAGTGGTAGATCCCGTGCTTGGAGGGGGATCCCGGCGATTGGCGGAGCTCGGGCTTGAAAACGTCAGGAAATTCCTGCAGAAGGTCGGCGTAGGGCTGCGTCATTACAGCGGATACAGACATTGTGGCAGGACCGGCTCTTAGGGCGCGGAACCGGCAGGTTCCTGTGTCGATGAGGCGTTTCCCTGCAACGTCGACGAGTAGTCCGTGGTGAGCGAGGAAATCTGCACCGAGGAGGGGGCGACTGTCGTCAGCGATGGCAAAGGGCTAGGAATACGCACGGCCCTTGATAGATATCTTGAGGACCCTAGTCCCATAACACCGTATGGGAGACCCATTGGCGGCGACGAGCGAGGGGGCGTCTTTGCTGGGACCACGGTCTAGGTCGGCTTGTGATGGCGGGAACGTTGACTGCATAGCGCCGGTGTCGACCATGAGTCTACGGTTGGAGACAGTATCGAGGATATAAAAACCATTCTTGCTTTGGTTTCCTGCAGCTGCGATGGTGGTAGGTGGTTTCTTCTGGCGTCATCTTCTAGGGAAATTGCATGGTGCCCTACATTTCTTGGCGTCGCTGCCGAACTGCTGATGGTAGAAACACCACGCTGGATTAGGCCTAGGCCTCGGACATGTCGGTTGCAGTGGTTTCCTCCTTGCCAGAGCGTTGATCTCATTGTCGTCGTTAGGAGGCGTTGCTGAAGAGTCTGTGGAAGAGCAGCTGAAGGAGGAGAACGAAGACGATACTGATGATGCCCCAAGCGGGATGCTTTGGAAGCCTCGAGGAGCTTCTGAGCCTTCGACAGGAGTTCGTTCATCGGAAGCGTGTCGGCGTCCGTCAATTGGGCCCTCACGTCCTGCGGCAGGCGGCGAAGGAAAATCTCGTGCCGTCGGCTGTTGCTGTCGGTCTCGGGAAGCATTGACAGGCCGGTCAACTCGTCCCACGCCTCGACAGGAGAGGTGTCACCCATGTGTTTGCCGGCGAGATCCAGGACCTTCTGTGCCCTTGCTGATACAGAGAGTGAGTAGATACCGATTAGTTTCGTTCTCAGGTCGTCGTAGGAAACTTGGCCAGCCTGGGCGTCGAGCCATGGGGAAATCTTGTCGAATATTTCCTCTGGGATGGAGGTGAGAACGATGTCGGCCTTGGCGCAGGAGTCGCTGAGCCTAGCGACTCTGAAGAGTACGTCTGCTCTCAGGAACCAGGAAGCGGTATTGTGTTGAGAAAATGGCGGCAGTTTGACTTTGGGCGTGAAGGCGAGGCTGTTGGGCGTGATGGGCTGGTTGAATCCGCCATTGTGGTCAGTCAACGAGTCGGCGAAGAGGTGAGAAGGTGAGATGTCGGATAAGCTCATCCTACTGCCTTACAAACGCACCGAGGTGTGGGAACACCAAAGGCCGAAGCTCATGCCCAAGGTAACGGAGTAAAAAAAGTAGCACGGCCATAGTGAGTCCGTTAATGGGAAAGCCAAAACCGCTGATGCTACTTCAACTCCGGGGTCACCTTTTATAAGGACAGTGAGACGAGCTATCACCAACAACTGACGGTTTATTCAAACAGGTGCGAGAATATAATACAAGGTGTGGACGGAAATGTAGCATGCGCGCTGGCGCCAATCGTGCTTGAGCCAACCGCCACAAAAAGTGTGTTTCTTTACACGTACAAATACATGAAATTGTAGCTCTGGTCGAGCAGAACAAATATATACAATTAGCCACAGTGTGGCAAAAGGAGAATTCAAATGAAATGGAGAATTCGATGAGAATGCTGAATGACGGAGGGAGCGATGTCCTTACAGCATCATAACTTTTGTACGTCTTTGGAAGCTCTAGCTGCTGTTCTCGTAGCTCGAAGTTTTCGTTCACCCACACTCTACCAATGCCTTCCATCTCTGCTAGACGTACGATAATTCGAAACATGAGTGAAAAATCGCTATATGCATGCAAAAATAAACACACAAAGACGATTCTGTCAAACTTAGTCATGCAGATAACGCAGTATGGATGACGTCATCATTTAAAGACCGCTATATCTTCATTATTTATGAAAATAATTGGCTGAAACTTCTGGAGATCATGTACGATACGTTTCTGCATAGATAGAAACAATAAAACATTTTCGTATCTGAAAGTTGTTATGTCAAAACACCATGGCGGACGGTCCTTAAACCGGTTCAGCTGTTTCATTATTTCTTTTGGCCATTGTATCTATCATATCACTATCGTATAGAATTGTATAGCAAGAAATCCTCTGAAATTTTCATCACTATCTCCTTTGATGATATTTCCATTTTGATCCTTTAAACAATTTCCATTGGTACTCTGTTCAAAGTTTTCTTTTCATCAATTTGATGCTTTTTCCTTTCTTTAGTGTTTCTTTAATTTTGGTCTGCTTGTGTTTACGAATGTCTTGGGTTTTTAGTTTATTTATCGTTTTTTATAGTTCTGCTAGTTTCATTTCATCTCGCTAGGATTTTAACAATTCCAACCTTTTTTTCTGTTAAAATTTTGGCCTTTTCTGAAAGTTTTCCTTAATATTGTATAGAAACTTTTTCACCTATATCTTGTGCTATTCCAATACAAATTATATTAAATCACTACCAATTTCTTCTTTACTATTATAAATTTTAAGATTGTAAATGTGTATTTCATAATAAAAGTTTAAAAAAAGTCTTTACTTGTTTTTATTTCACCCAGTACCTAGGAGTACTTATTTTGAATTGGTAAACTAAACTCATCAGGTTTTTCTCTTATTACAGGAGCGTTTATTTTTTTCCTAAAATTAGTGTTTCAATTTCTTTCCATAGATCTAGATAGATTTTACGTCTCACCATTCTATGGCTGCTTAACTTTAACTTGTTCAACACTGTTACATCTTTAAATAGAATAACCTTTTCATTGAGAATAAAAATTATTTTGTTTTTCGTTTCTCCATGTGGGCTTCTCCATGTCCATTCTCTACGTTTCTTTTTTTTTTCTTTTAAACGTGTTCATATTTTTAGATAACTTCTTTCAGTAAATTTTATAAGTGTGTCTCCTCAGTCATTTCTTATCATCATCATCATCTCCTCCTTCTACGCCTATTGACGCATGAGATCTTGGTTAGATTTCGCCAGTCGTTTCTATCTTGAGCTTTTAATTCAATACTTCTCCTTTTATCATCGACTTCGCACTTCATAGTTCTCAGCCATGTAGGCTTGGGCCTTCCTACTCTTCTAGTGCCTTGTGGAGCCCGGATGAACGTTTGATGAACTAATCTCTCTTGGGGAGTGCAAAGAGCATACCCAAACCATCTCCATCTGCCCCTCATCATGATGTCATCCACATATGGCACTCAAGTAATCTCTCTTATAGTTTCATTTCTAATCCTTTCCTCCCATTTAACTCCCAATATCCCTCTCAAGGGATATTGGGACGGAGGAATTCAAGGCGTCTCGAGGTTGGTTCAAGAAATTTAAGAAACGGACCGGGATTCATTTAGTTGTTCGGCAAGGAGAAGCTTCAAGTTCGGACACCAAAGCTGCTAATGATCTTGTTAAAAAGTTCGTAAAGATCATGGAGGAGGAAGGCTATGTAGAGCAGCAGGTTTTCAACTGTGATGATACTGGTCTGTTTTGGAAAAAGATGCCTAGTCGAACATACATTACCGCCGAAGAGAAGAAAATGCCTGGACATAAGCCTATGAAGGATCGGTTGACTCTTGCCCTTTGTGCCAACGCCAGCGGGTACTGCAAAATAAAGCCGTTATTGGTTTACCATTCCGAAAACCCTAGGGTATTTAAAGCACATAGAATTAATAAAGACATGCTACATGTTTTGTGGCGTGCTAATTCTAAGGCTTGGGTCACTAGCCATATCTTTGTTGAATGGGTAAACGTAGTTTTCGGCCCTACTGTCAAGAAGTACCTTCAGGGGAGGAATTTGCCTTTGAAGTGCTTGCTTTGTTTGGATAATGCACCTGCTCACCCCCCAGGACTCGAAGATGATATCATCGACCAGTACAAATTTATCAGTGTTGTATCTTCCATCGAACACCACCCCTATCCTCCAGCCCATTGACCAGCAAGTTATCTCTAATTTTAAGAAGCTCTACACCAAGCACTTATTTAAGCAGTGCTTTAATGTCACGCAAAGCACCAACTTAACTTTGCGTGAAATTTGAAGGGGCCATTTTAATATCGTGCACTGCTTAAAGATCATAGATCAGGCTTGGGATGGAGTAACTCGTCGGACACTGAATTCAGCTTGGAAGAAGCTTTGGCCTGATGCTGTTGCTCCCATAGATTTCGAAGGTTTTGGCCCTGAGCCTGAACCTGTGCTTGCCGTTGAGGAAGACGTAGAAGAGATTGTATCCCTTGGCAAGTCCATGGGTCTGGAGGTCGATGAAGATGGCATCACCGAACTCGTCGATGAGCATCATGAAGAGCTCACCACCGAGGAACTCAAGGATCTGCTAACCATGCAACATGATGAGTTCCAAGCACAGTTGAGTGAGTCAGAGGAGATCGAGGAGGTAGGTCACATCTTGGGTTCGGCTGAAATAAAACAGATGTTGGCATATCATCAACACGTGGTTGATTTCATCGGTAAGCATCACCCACAGAAACTTCAGGTTTGCCGTGTAGTTGCGCAGTTCGATGATGTTTGTTTAACTTAATTTAGAAAAATTCTCAAAAGCCGTACCAAGCAACTTTCTCTCGATAGTTTCTTTAAAAAATCTTCAAAGCAGTCTAGTGATCATAATGAAGAGAAAGAAAGTGAAGCAAAGAAAACTAAGACCGAATCGAGTGAAAGTGATGCAAATTAAAAATAAAAAATATATAAATTATAAAAATGAAAAAAAAATAAGCTAAGTTAGGTTAAAGTTCACGTAGTGTCAGTTAGAGTAAGTTACGGTACGTTATCCCAGTCGCCGTCTCTACCTCCTCGCTGATCTTCCGTCTCCTTCTGCGTAGTATTTCCTACACCTGCGCTGGCTTCTCTCTAAGGTAAAGTGTCAATAAAAACCCATTTTTATTTATTTCTTTATTATTATTCTTTTTTAGATACTTCTGTATTATTCAATTGTATTAATGTTATGTGTAATTATGTGTAGCAATTTAATAAGGAGTTACCATGGGTTTTTGGGCTGAGGAACGAATTAAACAAATTACAATGTATTCTTATGGGAATATTTGCTCCAACATACACAATCGTTTTTACATACGAAGCAGTTTCCGGAACGAATTAAGATCGTATGTAGAGGTTCCACTGTATACGTTTTTGCTGACATTCCCCGTCTGATAAAACTAGTCAGAAATAACTTAATTGATTCAGTTTTTATTTTTATTTTTTTTAGGTAGTGATTTAATTTCTGACACAAGCATCCGTGAAATGATGGCAAAATCTCGTACAGAATATGGACTGGCTTATAAAACTAATAAACTTCAGCACTATCAAGAGCTTTATCATATCTCTTAGTATACTAGAAAATATGACACTTCAATGTAAACCTCAGCAAAACTCAGGTGTGTGCATTTTACCTTAGCAATCACCAAGCTAATCAGAAACTAAAGATCATATGGGAAAATTAAGAATTAGATACCCACCCACCTTCAGTATATCTAGGTGACACTCTTGGCAGACCTATTAGCTTTAAAGAACACATAAACAACACCTGAGGAGTAGATCGTGCCACGCAAAGAAAATGAATCCAGAGTTTAATAGAGCCTGTTGAATAATCACCGACACACCAAAGGCAACGCCACTACCATCCCTTTAAAGACTGGCCAGTATTGCACTACCTTAAATTCGACGAGATGCTATTACCAAAAATGAAAGAGTAAATCAGATGAATGATCCAAGGCATCCACTTCATGGATATTAGGCAACAAGAGGGTAACTAAAATCAAGAAAAAGCTTCATGGCTGTAGAGGGTGTTGAACATCTAAATCATGCTGCCTATACATTGATGAAATAAAGGGAGAGTGACTGTAACTCAACCAATGAAGCAATACCTGACCCTAGTAAACACCTTCCTTGTGGAGTATCCCATAACAGAAAGGTGTGGCCCACCTTAAATAGATCAAGATCCAAGGTTGAGAAACCGGCGCTAGGAATATTGCCACTGGGACTAGTGGTAATAATCCCAGTGCCAATAGTACCAGTGGCAATATTCCTAATAAAATTACATCACAAAGAGCATAGAAGAGAATATAAAGAAAAAAAAAAACTTGTTTATTGAGAAAATAGGCATGTTCTGGGAAATGAAATGAAATATTCCATTTTATCATCATAGGCACTGTAGTTTAGGACTATGTTATTTATTTCAGCATTTATGTCTTTGTATATTTTCTTATTGGGATGAAAATCCCCTCATTCAAAATGAATTCTCTTAATTGTTGTTAGACATTCCTCATCTCTGAGTGCGTCAATGGAATGCCTCCATGCTTTTATTTAACCGTGGTGAAGAATTTATAATGCGGCTGTAGAAGCTCCAAGAAGGATAGGAAGTGTAGCTGTAACTACAATTTGTCATTCTGCAATCTTCCCTCAATTCTTTATGTATGTTGCTTCAGAATAAGCGAGCAATGCCTGCGGTATTGCATCATCATCTGAAAGTTCTTTGAAAACCTCAATAATATCTTGGCTTGGCACAAAGGAGAGAGCAGAAAAATGCCAAATATTCACGGAAAATTCGTTGTTGTTGTGGTATTCTTCTTCAAAACCAAGGCCAACCACTTTTCTACAGAGCGACTGTGAAAAAGAAAGAAACGTCTAATGAAGGAAACACCAGAAAATACAGCCTTTTCAAATAAATCGTTATATTTTCGGTTTCTACAAAACTTACAAGGTCACTGAGCGGGATGCTCAGTTCATCTTTCTGCACATGAATGGTTAAAAGTTGATAATAAAATTCTGGAGCAACTTTAAATGTACCGTCAAATGCCCAGTTCTTAAAACGTTTCAAATCTTGTAGGCCAGCATCAGATGCAAATATCAATATGCGATCCTAATCGTCAATACCTGAATCATATTGAAAAAAAAAGCTTTGCAACACCACCAAAATATACAATCTTTGCTGAAAGATTGTAAATTTTGGTGGTGTTGCAAACCTTTTCCTTCCACATGGCACTGAAGGAACATTTGAAAGGGTTTGTCTCCTCTTCTTAATAGTCCTGCTTATGTTATAGTACTTGTACTGGGCATTTAAGAGACGACAACTTCATTGAGAGAAGCAGTAGCTTGAGATATCAGGATTCGACTTGATTGATGAGACATTTTCCCTTTTACTTTTAAGGATTCATGTGGAACTTAAGCATCTACTAGATCTTTCATTGATGAGTGCCAATGTTCGTTTATATGTGACAAAACTTCAAAGTCGTCATGCGATGTTTTTGTACGTAGTCTTGCCTTGCATTTCTCTTTAATCGCTGTCTACATACCCAGCATACGACTATATTTGTCCCATGTTTATGATACATATACTCTTGCTCATGAACGAGCATGTCATTGCTGCATTCACTCTTTATAATGGATACCATTATAGGGTGAGTTTAGCAAAAATTCTTAATTTTTTGTTAGAATTTTTGAAAGTTATCGTAACAGCTTTTAACATGAGAAAATCCAAAGCTATAAACAGATAGTAAAGGTAAAGTCAGTTGGTAATTATCAATTTTAAGACCTAAACAGTTTTCAAAGCACTTATTAAGAAAAAATTAAATGTCTGGGATATAAAGCATTCTCGCAGACATTGTGTTAAGTTCAGCCAGTTTTTCTACTATGAAATCTCCCCCATTTGTTATTAAATAAACTATCAGTCCATTTTCTCCTGCTGTTTTTGGCTCTTTTTATACCTTCTAATGCTTTCTTTGTGTTATCAAATTAAGGGGACCGTCCGCTATGCCATGAATTTTTGTTTCTAATTATTCAAAATACACAATTTCTATGTGTTTTAGACATATATAATTCCTTTATCATATAAAAATTTCAGTCATTTGATCAAAACCGTTTTGTTATATTGGCAAAAATCATGATTTAAAAAAAAAAATAGGTACATTTTCCTCCACTAATATGACATAAATTGTATTGAAAATAATACCATCAAAACTTCTTTGTAAATCAAATAATTGTGTGAGATATTTTATTTTCCTTTTTATTCCCTTTCTTTTTTTTATTGAAAATCCAAATTCTTTATACAGTAGATTGTGGGGTTTTTCTTTTTCTTTTCAATGTTAACTTTTTCTCTAAAATCGAACAATGAATAAGCGAGAAAAATGTACCAAAGTGTGAATAATTATGTTTTTAAGTTATGAACTCCCAAAGATTTGCAATGAATTTTTGCTTCTTTTCTTAAAAACTCAAGATAACATCATTATGATAACCTTACTTTAGACTTTTACTGTTTATTCCTACATAAACGCACCCTAAACGAGGTATTTAAACCCTGAGTTTACTAATACACTTGGCCTAAGGGTGTCATGAGTTGCCAGCGTCCTCTGATTATTGACAGAGTGAGCATGTTCCAGCTTTGCACTCTTTTTCATGTTTCCCCCTATTCTTTTTTTTTTCGTTTTTTGCTCTCTGTTTACTTTTTGTTCTTTTTATGACCTTAGGTAATATTGGCCTTGCTATAAAGTTCACGAGGACGTTGTGAAAACACAATGTACACATGAACTGCAAGTAAACAAACATATGCATTATAAGGACAGTGAGACGAGCTATCACCAACAACTGACGGTTTATTCAAACAGGTGCAAGAATATAATAAAAAATGCGGACGGAAATGTAGCATGCGCGCTGGCACCAATCGTGCTTGAACCAACTGCCACACAAAGTGTTTCTTCACATGTACAAATACTCAAAATACAAGTCAATGAAATAATGTAACGAAATGAGAAACACATGAAATTGTAGCTCTGATGGAGCAGAACAAATATATACAATTAGCCATAGTGTGGCGAAAGGAGAATTCAAATGAAATGGAGAATTCGATGAGAATGCTGAATGACGGAGGGAGCGATGTCCTTACAAGTACTCCCCCCCCCCCAAGACATCAGGCGGCGTAGAAAGGCTGATGAGGCTAGTCTTCGTATCGTTTCGGGCGTCGGAGGGTTCGTCTTGTTTTTGAACGAAGGGGCGCGTCTGCGGTCAACGTATGGATCGCCACCTCTCGTCGTCGTTTGTTGCTCTTCTTCTCATTGGGCGCCTTGTTTTGAGGTGGCACTCTGGATCTGCCAGGTCCCACGGAGGCAGTGTCGCTTCCTTTGAGAAACGCTGGTTTCACACGGTCTATTGAGACCCAGTCCTCTTGGCCGTGCACATCGAGAAGGAAGGCTTTCGTCGTTTTACTGATGACTCGGTAGGGGCAGCGATAGGGTCTGGTCAGCGGCTGTTGATGAGTGTCGACGCGGACGAAAACATATCCGCAGTCGTCTAGGTTCCTCGGCTTGAAATGCTTAGTTCTATCGTGGTAAGTTTTAAGACATGGCCTGAACTTCCTGGCGATGTCCCTAAGATGATCCAGCTGCGTGTCGTCGGTTGATGTGGGAAAGAATTCACCGGAAACTGCGAGCGCCTCTCCGTAAATCTTTTCAGCAGGCGATGGCTTGCCATCTGCACGAGGGGCGGTGCGAAGGTCGAGAAGTACCCAAGGAAGTCGTGATTTCCTTGGCTCGGCACAAAGGCAAGAGCAGAAAAATGCCAAATATTCACGGAAAATTCGTTGTTGTTGTGGTATTCTTCTTCAAAACCAAGGCCAACCACTTTTCTACAGAGCGACTGTGAAAAAGAAAGAAACGTCTAATGAAGGAAACACCAGAAAATACAGCCTTTTCAAATAAATCGTTATATTTTCGGTTTCTACAAAACTTACAAGGTCACTAAGCGGGATGCTCAGTTCATCTTTCTGCACATGAATGGTTAAAAGTTGATAATAAAATTTTGGAGCAACTTTAAATGTACCGTCAAATGCCCAGTTCTTAAAACGTTTCAAATCTTGTAGGCCAGCATCAGATGCAAATATCAATATGCGATCCTAATCGTCAATACCTGAATCATATTGAAAAAAAGATCTTTGCAACACCACCAAAATATACAATCTTTGCTGAAAGATTGTAAATTTTGGTGGTGTTGCAAACCTTTTCCTTCCACATGGCACTGAAGGAACATTTGAAAGGGTTTGTCTCCTCTTCTTAATAGTCCTGCTTATGTTATAGTACTTGTACTGCGCATTTAAGAGACGACAACTTCATTGAGAGAAGCAGTAGCTTGAGATATCAGGATTCGACTTGATTGATGAGACATTTTCCCTTTTACTTTTAAGGATTCATGTGGAACTTAAGCATCTACTAGATCTTTCATTGATGAGTGCCAATGTTCGTTTATATGTGACAAAACTTCAAAGTCGTCATGCGATGTTTTTGTACGTAGTCTTGCCTTGCATTTCTCTTTAATCGCTGTCTACATACTCAGCATACGACTATATTTGTCCCATGTTTATGATACATATACTCTTGCTCATGAACGAGCATGTCATTGCCGCATTCACTCTTTATAATGGATACCATTATAGGGTGAGTTTAGCAAAAATACTTAATTTTTTGTTAGAATTTTTTTAAAGTTATCGTAACAGCTTTTAACATGAGAAAATCCAAAGCTATAAACAGATAGTAAAGGTAAAGTCAGTTGGTAATTATCAATTTTAAGACCTAAACAGTTTTCAAAGCACATATTAAGAAAAAATTAAATGTCTGGGATATAAAGCATTCTCGCAGACATTGTGTTAAGTTCAGCCAGTTTTTCTACTATGAAATCTCCCCCATTTGTTATTAAATAAACTATCAGTCCATTTTCTCCTGCTGTTTTTGGCTCTTTTTATACCTTCTAATGCTTTCTTTGTGTTATCAAATTAAGGGGACCGTCCGCTATGCCATGAATTTTTGTTTCTAATTATTCAAAATACACAATTTCTATGTATGTTTTAGACATATATAATTCCTTTATCATATAAAAATTTCAGTCATTCGATCAAAACCGTTTTGTTATATTGGCAAAAATCATGATTTAAAAAAAAAATAGGTACATTTTCCTCCACTAATATGACATAAATTGTATTGAAAATAATACCATCAAAACTTCTTTGTAAATCAAATAATTGTGTGAGATATTTTATTTTCCTTTTTATTCCCTTTCTTTTTTTTATTGAAAATCCAAATTCTGATACAGTAGATTGTGGGGTTTTTCTTTTTCTTTTCAATGTTAACTTTTTCTCTAAAATCGAACAATGAATAAGCGAGAAAAATGTACCAAAGTGTGAATAATTATGTTTTTAAGTTATGAACTCCCAAAGATTTGCAATGAATTTTTGCTTCTTTTCTTAAAAACTCAAGATAACATCATTATGATAACCTTACTTTAGACTTTTACTGTTTATTCCTACATAAACGCACCCTAAACGAGGTATTTAAACCCTGAGTTTACTAATGCACTTAGCCTAAGGGTGTCATGAGTTGCCAGCGTCCTCTGATTATTGACAGAGTGAGCATGTTCCAGCTTTGTACTCTTTTTCATGTTTCCCCCTATTCTTTTTTTTTTCGTTTTTTGCTCTCTGTTTACTTTTTGTTCTTTTTATGACCTTAGGTAATATTGGCCTTGCTATAAAGTTCACGAGGACGTTGTGAAAACACAATGTACACATGAACTGCAAGTAAACAAACATATGCATTATAAGGACAGTGAGACGAGCTATCACCAACAACTGACGGTTTATTCAAACAGGTGCAAGAATATAATAAAAAATGCGGACGGAAATGTAGCATGCGCGCTGGCGCCAATCGTGCTTGAACCAACTGCCACACAAAGTGTGTTTCTTCACATGTACAAATACTCGAAATACAAGTCAATGAAATAATGTAACGAAATGAGAAACACATGAAGTTGTAGCTCTGATGGAGCAGAACAAATATATACAATTAGCCATAGTGTGGCGAAAGGAGAATTCAAATGAAATGGAGAATTCGATGAGAATGCTGAATGACGGAGGGAGCGATGTCCTTACAAGTACTCCCCCCCCCCAAGACATCAGGCGGCGTAGAAAGGCTGATGAGGCTAGTCTTCGTATCGTTTCGGGCGTCGGAGGGTTCGTCTTGTTTTTGAACGAAGGGGCGCGTCGGCGGTCAACGTATGGATCGCCACCTCTCGTCGTCGTTTGTTGCTCTTCTTCTCATTGGGCGCCTTGTTTTGAGGTGGCACTCTGGATCTGCCAGGTCCCACGGAGGCAGTGTCGCTTCCTTTGAGAAACGCTGGTTTCACACGGTCTATTGAGATCCAGTCCTCTTGGCCGTGCACATCGAGAAGGAAGGCTTTCGTCGTTTTACTGATGACTCGGTAGGGGCAGCGATAGGGTCTGGTCAGCGGCTGTTGATGAGTGTCGACGCGGACGAAAACATATCCGCAGTCGTCTAGGTTCCTCGGCTTGAAATGCTTAGTTCTATCGTGGTAAGTTTTAAGACATGGCCTGAACTTCCTGGCGATGTCCCTAAGATGATCCAGCTGCGTGTCGTCGGTTGATGTGGGAAAGAATTCACCGGAAACTGCGAGCGCCTCTCCGTAAATCTTTTCAGCAGGCGATGGCTTGCCATCTGCACGAGGGGCGGTGCGAAGGTCGAGAAGTACCCAAGGAAGTCGTGATTTCCTTGGCTCGGCACAAAGGCAAGAGCAGAAAAATGCCAAATATTCACGGAAAATTCGTTGTTGTTGTGGTATTCTTCTTCAAAACCAAGGCCAACCACTTTTCTACAGAGCGACTGTGAAAAAGAAAGAAACGTCTAATGAAGGAAACACCAGAAAATACAGCCTTTTCAAATAAATCGTTATATTTTCGGTTTCTACAAAACTTACAAGGTCACTGAGCGGGATGCTCAGTTCATCTTTCTGCACATGAATGGTTAAAAGTTGATAATAAAATTTTGGAGCAACTTTAAATGTACCGTCAAATGCCCAGTTCTTAAAACGTTTCAAATCTTGTAGGCCAGCATCAGATGCAAATATCAATATGCGATCCTAATCGTCAATACCTGAATCATATTGAAAAAAAAAGCTTTGCAACACCACCAAAATATACAATCTTTGCTGAAAGATTGTAAATTTTGGTGGTGTTGCAAACCTTTTCCTTCCACATGGCACTGAAGGAACATTTGAAAGGGTTTGTCTCCTCTTCTTAATAGTCCTGCTTATGTTATAGTACTTGTACTGGGCATTTAAGAGACGACAACTTCATTGAGAGAAGCAGTAGCTTGAGATATCAGGATTCGACTTGATTGATGAGACATTTTCCCTTTTACTTTTAAGGATTCATGTGGAACTTAAGCATCTACTAGATCTTTCATTGATGAGTGCCAATGTTCGTTTATATGTGACAAAACTTCAAAGTCGTCATGCGATGTTTTTGTACGTAGTCTTGCCTTGCATTTCTCTTTAATCGCTGTCTACATACCCAGCATACGACTATATTTGTCCCATGTTTATGATACATATACTCTTGCTCATGAACGAGCATGTCATTGCTGCATTCACTCTTTATAATGGATACCATTATAGGGTGAGTTTAGCAAAAATTCTTAATTTTTTGTTAGAATTTTTGAAAGTTATCGTAACAGCTTTTAACATGAGAAAATCCAAAGCTATAAACAGATAGTAAAGGTAAAGTCAGTTGGTAATTATCAATTTTAAGACCTAAACAGTTTTCAAAGCACTTATTAAGAAAAAATTAAATGTCTGGGATATAAAGCATTCTCGCAGACATTGTGTTAAGTTCAGCCAGTTTTTCTACTATGAAATCTCCCCCATTTGTTATTAAATAAACTATCAGTCCATTTTCTCCTGCTGTTTTTGGCTCTTTTTATACCTTCTAATGCTTTCTTTGTGTTATCAAATTAAGGGGACCGTCCGCTATGCCATGAATTTTTGTTTCTAATTATTCAAAATACACAATTTCTATGTATGTTTTAGACATATATAATTCCTTTATCATATAAAAATTTCAGTCATTTGATCAAAACCGTTTTGTTATATTGGCAAAAATCATGATTTAAAAAAAAAATAGGTACATTTTCCTCCACTAATATGACATAAATTGTATTGAAAATAATACCATCAAAACTTCTTTGTAAATCAAATAATTGTGTGAGATATTTTATTTTCCTTTTTATTCCCTTTCTTTTTTTTATTGAAAATCCAAATTCTGATACAGTAGATTGTGGGGTTTTTCTTTTTCTTTTCAATGTTAACTTTTTCTCTAAAATCGAACAATGAATAAGCGAGAAAAATGTACCAAAGTGTGAATAATTATGTTTTTAAGTTATGAACTCCCAAAGATTTGCAATGAATTTTTGCTTCTTTTCTTAAAAACTCAAGATAACATCATTATGATAACCTTACTTTAGACTTTTACTGTTTATTCCTACATAAACGCACCCTAAACGAGGTATTTAAACCCTGAGTTTACTAATGCACTTGGCCTAAGGGTGTCATGAGTTGCCAGCGTCCTCTGATTATTGACAGAGTGAGCATGTTCCAGCTTTGTACTCTTTTTCATGTTTCCCCCTATTCTTTTTTTTTTCGTTTTTTGCTCTCTGTTTACTTTTTGTTCTTTTTATGACCTTAGGTAATATTGGCCTTGCTATAAAGTTCACGAGGACGTTGTGAAAACACAATGTACACATGAACTGCAAGTAAACAAACATATGCATTATAAGGACAGTGAGACGAGCTATCACCAACAACTGACGGTTTATTCAAACAGGTGCAAGAATATAATAAAAAATGCGGACGGAAATGTAGCATGCGCGCTGGCGCCAATCGTGCTTGAACCAACTGCCACACAAAGTGTTTCTTCACACGTATTAATACTCAAAATACAAGTCAATGAAATAATGTAACGAAATGAGAAACACATGAAATTGTAGCTCTGATGGAGCAGAACAAATATATACAATTAGCCATAGTGTGGCGAAAGGAGAATTCAAATGAAATGGAGAATTCGATGAGAATGCTGAATGACGGAGGGAGCGATGTCCTTACAAGTACTCCCCCCCCAAGACATCAGGCGGCGTAGAAAGGCTGCTGAGGCTAGTCTTCGTATCGTTTCGGGCGTTGGAGGGTTCGTCTTGTTTTTGAACGAAGGGGCGCGTCGGCGGTCAACGTATGGATCGCCACCTCTCGTCGTCTTTTGTTGCTCTTCTTCTCATTGGGCGCCTTGTTTTGAGGTGGCACTCTGGATCTGCCAGGTCCCACGGAGGCAGTGTCGCTTCCTTTGAGAAACGCTGGTTTCACACGGTCTATTGAGATCCAGTCCTCTTGGCCGTGCACATCGAGAAGGAAGGCTTTCGTCGTTTTACTGATGACTCGGTAGGGGCAGCGATAGGGTCTGGTCAGCGTCGACGCGGACGAAAACATATCCGCAGTCGTCTAGGTTCCTCGGCTTGAAATGCTTAGTTCTATCGTGGTAAGTTTTAAGACATAGCCTGAACTTCCTGGCGATGTCCCTAAGATGATCCAGCTGCGTGTCGTCGGTTGATGTGGGAAAGAATTCACCGGAAACTGCGAGCGCCTCTCCGTAAATCTTTTCAGCAGGCGATGGCTTGCCATCTGCACGAGGGGCGGTGCGAAGGTCGAGAAGTACCCAAGGAAGTCGTGATTTCCAGTCCGCGTCGGTGCAGCTCGCCATCAGGGACGCCTTGAGGGCGCGATGAGTTCGTTCGACCATGCCGTTTGCTGTGGGGTTGTATGCCGTGGTGCTGTGGAGTGTCGTTCCCATCAGGTTTGCCAGAGCGAGCCATATCTCTGACAGGAAAGCGGGGCCTCTGTCCGTCGTGATGTCGTCAGGAACGCCAAATCTGCTCACCCAGCTCGATAAAGGGGCTTCGGCGCATGCTTGGGTCGTAGCTTCGGTCATCGGTGATGCTTCCAACCACCTCGTGGAGCGATCGATGATTGTCAGCAGGTAGCGAGCAGATCCCGAAGGCGGCAAAGGTCCCACGACGTCGATGTGGATGTGACCGAAACGCCTTTTTGGTTGGGGAAATCCACCTACCCCCGATTCGGTGTGACGGCTGATCTTGCTTGTCTGGCAATTGATGCATGTCTTCGCCCATTCTCGGGCGTCCTTTTTGATCCCTGGCCAGATGAACTTCTCAGACAGGAGGCGAGCAGTGGTGCGTCCCGAGGGGTGTGAAAGTCCATGGATGATGTCGAATATCTTCCTTCTGCAGGAAGCGGGAATCTAGGGAAGTGGGCGGCCGGTGCTGGTGTCGCAGAGGATGGTTACTCCTGCCGGCCCGAGGAGAATTGCAGTTATCTTGAGGGCAGATGGCCCCGTCAGGTGATCCTGTGCATCTTGGTTGTTGCGCTGCACGGATGCGAGGTCGGCGTAGTCAATTCCCAGGTGGATTGCGTCGATTTCAATTCTTGAAAGGGCTACTGCGACTGGGTTTTTCTTTTGAGGAACATAGCTTATGGTGCACCCGAATTCAGCGATTGATGCAAGATGGCGTTGTTGTCGGGTGGACCATGCGTCTGTCGATTTTGTGAAGGCGTGTACAAGGGGTTGATGGTCCGTCGCGATGGTGAAGGGTGTGCCCTACAGGATGTGCCTGAAGTGGCGGACGGCGAGGTAGACGGCGAGGAGCTCCCTGTCGAAGGTGTTGTATCTTGTTTCGGCGGGTTTCAGCTTTCTGCTGAAGAATGCCAACGGTCGTGGAGAACCATTGACGAGCTGTTCAAGCACAGCTCCACAGGCGACGTTGCCGGCGTCGGTCGTCAGTCGCAGAGGGGCGTTGTCGTCGAAGTAAGCCTGGGTGGTGGCGTTTGCGAGGGCGTCCTTTGTCCTGGTGAATGCGTGTTGTTGTGGGGAACCCCACTCAAGTTTCTTCGCCTTTCCCTTCAGGACGTCGTCGAGGGGGGTCAGGGTCTGTGCGATGTTGGGGATGAAGCGCCTGTAGTAATTGACCATCCCCAGGAACTCCTGAAGTTGGCGGGTGGTCGTAGGTGTCGGGAACTTCCTGATGGCGTCCACCTTGGTTGTCATGGGCTTTACCCCACTCGAGGACACGCGATGACCGAGAAAGTCCACTCCTTCAGCGCCGAATGTGCATTTATCGAAACGTACTACCAGGTCATTCTTCTGCAGGCGTTTGAGGATGGCGCGGATGTGCCTCCGGTGTTCCTCCTTGGTCCTTGAGAATATCAGGATGTCGTCGACGTAGCAGATGCAGAATTTTAGGTCGCCCAGGATGCTACCCATTAGGCATTGGAAGGTCGCCCCCGTATTGCGTAGACTGAAGGTTGAGTATGCGAAGGTGTAGGATCCGAATGGTGTCACAATGGCAGTCTTCGGAATATCATCTGGAAATATGGGGACCTGGAAGTAAGACTTGAGAAGGTCCATCTTGGTGAAGTATTTCGCGCCATGCAACGCATTCGTCAGGTCCTGCATGTTGGGCAGAGGGTAGTGGTCGGGCGTTGTGATGAGGTTGAGGCGCCTGTAGTCGCCGCAAGGTCTCCAGGTCCCGTCAGGCTTCTTTACCATGTGGAGGGGAAATGCCCAGGGGCTCGATGCTTTCTTACAGATACCCATGCGTTCCATGTCCTCAAAGGCGCGTTTGGCGTCTCTCGCCTTCTGGGGCGGCAGGCGGCGGAATTTGGCGTGTGTAGGAGGTCCCGTTGTCGTGATGTAGTGGTAGATCCCGTGCTTGGAGGGGGATCCCGGCGATTGGCGGAGCTCGGGCTTGAAAACGTCAGGAAATTCCTGCAGAAGGTCGGCGTAGGGCTGCGTCATTACAGCGGATACAGACATTGTGGCAGGACCGGCTCTTAGGGCGCGGAACCGGCAGGTTCCTGTGTCGATGAGGCGTTTCCCTGCAACGTCGACGAGTAGTCCGTGGTGAGCGAGGAAATCTGCACCGAGGAGGGGGCGACTGACGTCAGCGATGGCAAAGGGCTAGGAATACGCACGGCCCTTGATAGATATCTTGAGGACCCTAGTCCCATAACACCGTATGGGAGACCCATTGGCGGCGACGAGCGAGGGGGCGTCTTTGCTGGGACCACGGTCTAGGTCGGCTTGTGATGGCGGGAACGTTGACTGCATAGCGCCGGTGTCGACCATGAGTCTACGGTTGGAGACAGTATCGAGGATATAAAAACCATTCTTGCTTTGGTTTCCTGCAGCTGCGATGGTGGTAGGTGGTTTCTTCTGGCGTCATCTTCTAGGGAAATTGCATGGTGCCCTACATTTCTTGGCGTCGCTGCCGAACTGCTGATGGTAGAAACACCACGCTGGATTAGGCCTAGGCCTCGGACATGTCGGTTGCAGTGGTTTCCTCCTTGCCAGAGCGTTGATCTCATTGTCGTCGTTAGGAGGCGTTGCTGAAGAGTCTGTGGAAGAGCAGCTGAAGGAGGAGAACGAAGACGATACTGATGATGCCCCAAGCGGGATGCTTTGGAAGCCTCGAGGAGCTTCTGAGCCTTCGACAGGAGTTCGTTCATCGGAAGCGTGTCGGCGTCCGTCAATTGGGCCCTCACGTCCTGCGGCAGGCGGCGAAGGAAAATCTCGTGCCGTCGGCTGTTGCTGTCGGTCTCGGGAAGCATTGACAGGCCGGTCAACTCGTCCCACGCCTCGACAGGAGAGGTGTCACCCATGTGTTTGCCGGCGAGATCCAGGACCTTCTGTGCCCTTGCTGATACAGAGAGTGAGTAGATACCGATTAGTTTCGTTCTCAGGTCGTCGTAGGAAACTTGGCCAGCCTGGGCGTCGAGCCATGGGGAAATCTTGTCGAATATTTCCTCTGGGATGGAGGTGAGAACGATGTCGGCCTTGGCGCAGGAGTCGCTGAGCCTAGCGACTCTGAAGAGTACGTCTGCTCTCAGGAACCAGGAAGCGGTATTGTGTTGAGAAAATGGCGGCAGTTTGACTTTGGGCGTGAAGGCGAGGCTGTTGGGCGTGATGGGCTGGTTGAATCCGCCATTGTGGTCAGTCAACGAGTCGGCGAAGAGGTGAGAAGGTGAGATGTCGGATAAGCTCATCCTACTGCCTTACAAACGCACCGAGGTGTGGGAACACCAAAGGCCGAAGCTCATGCCCAAGGTAACGGAGTAAAAAAAGTAGCACGGCCATAGTGAGTCCGTTAATGGGAAAGCCAAAACCGCTGATGCTACTTCAACTCCGGGGTCACCTTTTATAAGGACAGTGAGACGAGCTATCACCAACAACTGACGGTTTATTCAAACAGGTGCGAGAATATAATACAAGGTGTGGACGGAAATGTAGCATGCGCGCTGGCGCCAATCGTGCTTGAGCCAACCGCCACAAAAAGTGTGTTTCTTTACACGTACAAATACATGAAATTGTAGCTCTGGTCGAGCAGAACAAATATATACAATTAGCCACAGTGTGGCAAAAGGAGAATTCAAATGAAATGGAGAATTCGATGAGAATGCTGAATGACGGAGGGAGCGATGTCCTTACAGCATCATAACTTTTGTACGTCTTTGGAAGCTCTAGCTGCTGTTCTCGTAGCTCGAAGTTTTCGTTCACCCACACTCTACCAATGCCTTCCATCTCTGCTAGACGTACGATAATTCGAAACATGAGTGAAAAATCGCTATATGCATGCAAAAATAAACACACAAAGACGATTCTGTCAAACTTAGTCATGCAGATAACGCAGTATGGATGACGTCATCATTTAAAGACCGCTATATCTTCATTATTTATGAAAATAATTGGCTGAAACTTCTGGAGATCATGTACGATACGTTTCTGCATAGATAGAAACAATAAAACATTTTCGTATCTGAAAGTTGTTATGTCAAAACACCATGGCGGACGGTCCTTAAACCGGTTCAGCTGTTTCATTATTTCTTTTGGCCATTGTATCTATCATATCACTATCGTATAGAATTGTATAGCAAGAAATCCTCTGAAATTTTCATCACTATCTCCTTTGATGATATTTCCATTTTGATCCTTTAAACAATTTCCATTGGTACTCTGTTCAAAGTTTTCTTTTCATCAATTTGATGCTTTTTCCTTTCTTTAGTGTTTCTTTAATTTTGGTCTGCTTGTGTTTACGAATGTCTTGGGTTTTTAGTTTATTTATCGTTTTTTATAGTTCTGCTAGTTTCATTTCATCTCGCTAGGATTTTAACAATTCCAACCTTTTTTTCTGTTAAAATTTTGGCCTTTTCTGAAAGTTTTCCTTAATATTGTATAGAAACTTTTTCACCTATATCTTGTGCTATTCCAATACAAATTATATTAAATCACTACCAATTTCTTCTTTACTATTATAAATTTTAAGATTGTAAATGTGTATTTCATAATAAAAGTTTAAAAAAAGTCTTTACTTGTTTTTATTTCACCCAGTACCTAGGAGTACTTATTTTGAATTGGTAAACTAAACTCATCAGGTTTTTCTCTTATTACAGGAGCGTTTATTTTTTTCCTAAAATTAGTGTTTCAATTTCTTTCCATAGATCTAGATAGATTTTACGTCTCACCATTCTATGGCTGCTTAACTTTAACTTGTTCAACACTGTTACATCTTTAAATAGAATAACCTTTTCATTGAGAATAAAAATTATTTTGTTTTTCGTTTCTCCATGTGGGCTTCTCCATGTCCATTCTCTACGTTTCTTTTTTTTTTCTTTTAAACGTGTTCATATTTTTAGATAACTTCTTTCAGTAAATTTTATAAGTGTGTCTCCTCAGTCATTTCTTATCATCATCATCATCTCCTCCTTCTACGCCTATTGACGCATGAGATCTTGGTTAGATTTCGCCAGTCGTTTCTATCTTGAGCTTTTAATTCAATACTTCTCCTTTTATCATCGACTTCGCACTTCATAGTTCTCAGCCATGTAGGCTTGGGCCTTCCTACTCTTCTAGTGCCTTGTGGAGCCCGGATGAACGTTTGATGAACTAATCTCTCTTGGGGAGTGCAAAGAGCATACCCAAACCATCTCCATCTGCCCCTCATCATGATGTCATCCACATATGGCACTCAAGTAATCTCTCTTATAGTTTCATTTCTAATCCTTTCCTCCCATTTAACTCCCAATATCCCTCTCAAGGGATATTGGGACGGAGGAATTCAAGGCGTCTCGAGGTTGGTTCAAGAAATTTAAGAAACGGACCGGGATTCATTTAGTTGTTCGGCAAGGAGAAGCTTCAAGTTCGGACACCAAAGCTGCTAATGATCTTGTTAAAAAGTTCGTAAAGATCATGGAGGAGGAAGGCTATGTAGAGCAGCAGGTTTTCAACTGTGATGATACTGGTCTGTTTTGGAAAAAGATGCCTAGTCGAACATACATTACCGCCGAAGAGAAGAAAATGCCTGGACATAAGCCTATGAAGGATCGGTTGACTCTTGCCCTTTGTGCCAACGCCAGCGGGTACTGCAAAATAAAGCCGTTATTGGTTTACCATTCCGAAAACCCTAGGGTATTTAAAGCACATAGAATTAATAAAGACATGCTACATGTTTTGTGGCGTGCTAATTCTAAGGCTTGGGTCACTAGCCATATCTTTGTTGAATGGGTAAACGTAGTTTTCGGCCCTACTGTCAAGAAGTACCTTCAGGGGAGGAATTTGCCTTTGAAGTGCTTGCTTTGTTTGGATAATGCACCTGCTCACCCCCCAGGACTCGAAGATGATATCATCGACCAGTACAAATTTATCAGTGTTGTATCTTCCATCGAACACCACCCCTATCCTCCAGCCCATTGACCAGCAAGTTATCTCTAATTTTAAGAAGCTCTACACCAAGCACTTATTTAAGCAGTGCTTTAATGTCACGCAAAGCACCAACTTAACTTTGCGTGAAATTTGAAGGGGCCATTTTAATATCGTGCACTGCTTAAAGATCATAGATCAGGCTTGGGATGGAGTAACTCGTCGGACACTGAATTCAGCTTGGAAGAAGCTTTGGCCTGATGCTGTTGCTCCCATAGATTTCGAAGGTTTTGGCCCTGAGCCTGAACCTGTGCTTGCCGTTGAGGAAGACGTAGAAGAGATTGTATCCCTTGGCAAGTCCATGGGTCTGGAGGTCGATGAAGATGGCATCACCGAACTCGTCGATGAGCATCATGAAGAGCTCACCACCGAGGAACTCAAGGATCTGCTAACCATGCAACATGATGAGTTCCAAGCACAGTTGAGTGAGTCAGAGGAGATCGAGGAGGTAGGTCACATCTTGGGTTCGGCTGAAATAAAACAGATGTTGGCATATCATCAACACGTGGTTGATTTCATCGGTAAGCATCACCCACAGAAACTTCAGGTTTGCCGTGTAGTTGCGCAGTTCGATGATGTTTGTTTAACTTAATTTAGAAAAATTCTCAAAAGCCGTACCAAGCAACTTTCTCTCGATAGTTTCTTTAAAAAATCTTCAAAGCAGTCTAGTGATCATAATGAAGAGAAAGAAAGTGAAGCAAAGAAAACTAAGACCGAATCGAGTGAAAGTGATGCAAATTAAAAATAAAAAATATATAAATTATAAAAATGAAAAAAAAATAAGCTAAGTTAGGTTAAAGTTCACGTAGTGTCAGTTAGAGTAAGTTACGGTACGTTATCCCAGTCGCCGTCTCTACCTCCTCGCTGATCTTCCGTCTCCTTCTGCGTAGTATTTCCTACACCTGCGCTGGCTTCTCTCTAAGGTAAAGTGTCAATAAAAACCCATTTTTATTTATTTCTTTATTATTATTCTTTTTTAGATACTTCTGTATTATTCAATTGTATTAATGTTATGTGTAATTATGTGTAGCAATTTAATAAGGAGTTACCATGGGTTTTTGGGCTGAGGAACGAATTAAACAAATTACAATGTATTCTTATGGGAATATTTGCTCCAACATACACAATCGTTTTTACATACGAAGCAGTTTCCGGAACGAATTAAGATCGTATGTAGAGGTTCCACTGTATACGTTTTTGCTGACATTCCCCGTCTGATAAAACTAGTCAGAAATAACTTAATTGATTCAGTTTTTATTTTTATTTTTTTTAGGTAGTGATTTAATTTCTGACACAAGCATCCGTGAAATGATGGCAAAATCTCGTACAGAATATGGACTGGCTTATAAAACTAATAAACTTCAGCACAGGCAGCGTGTCAAATATGCAGTGTAATTATTATCATCTTTTTTTTTTGGGGGGGGGGGTGTAGAGGTCTGTTGGAATCCAACAACTGGCAAGCTACCTCTGATTTCATCTTAATGATAAGCGGCAGGTTTGATATAATGAATTCAAACAGCATGTATGGCGATATACCAGCGAGACATAGCCTTGGGATTAACAAAGAATTTCAATTAAATACTTTGGAAAAGGTCATAAAGGTAATGACTTCTTTAAAAGTAAAATCACAAAAAGCAAGATATATGTACAAATTTAAAAAAGGCACAATTATTTCTAGTAAGTGTTATTGGTCTTTCCAATATGATTAAAGATGTCTTTAATGTCGATTGCATCATGGCGCAAAGGTTAAATCAAGACTGTTTAGAGCATCAGTTCGGTTGCATAAGGCAAATGAAGGACACACGATCTTCCTAATGCTGTTGAATTTAAGTTTAGCTTAGGTCACTGATTCTCAGAAAAGATGTAAAAATGATTAGTGAAAAAACGAACGTCATTGCAAAGAACGGCATTTATGATATGTTCACAAATAAGTCTGCATGCAATTAAAATGTAGTGAAGATAGAGAATTAGCATTAGAAATATATTTGACCAGCTCATTGTTTAAAGATTTAGATTTTGAATCCCCAACAGAAGATATAGATAATCCAATTCTTGACAAAGAAAACGAAAAAGAAGGCTGCCCCTGTAATTGAAAATGACGCTCTTAAATATATTGGAGGTTACATTGTAAAAAGTTCTTTACAAAATGTCCACAATTAGGAAGAAAGATGAAAGAGTAAAAATACAAATGAATCATGGATTGGGAAGGTAAACAGAGGTGAACAGAAATAAACAGAGATGAATTTTCTCCTCAATTAATTGTGCTACGAGAATTCTTCAACACAATTGACGGTTCATCACTTTTAGAAGGAAAATCATGCAGAAAAACTCTGGTTGCTGTATTGCAACGATCAGGATTAAAGGTCCCGAAGACATTATTGATTATTTTGCAAAGATGTCTATATATTTTAGACTCAGGCACTTAAATAATGATATTAAAATGAAGAAAAGGAAGACAGAATTTGTAAATGATCGTGGAGGGGGAAGAAAAAAATTAAAGTTAAATATTTAAATGTTTATTTTCATTAATAAAAGTTACAACTACAACCCTGTTTCCTTCAATACTCGCTAATCAATTCACACTGTTGTACTAAGTCTATGGTAAAATTATTTTATCAACAAACTTGTTTAGAAATTTTCGGAATTTTCTGATAACAGAAGAATTAAATTAAGTAGGCAAGAGCAAGAATTACTCAACAGAGAAATAACGGTGCTATTATAGTATGCTATCTACCGTCGAATTTCTACTATAGTATGGTATCTACCACAAAGTATGTTATCTACCGTCAATATTAATCCTCCTGTTTGATGAGGATTATGAAACAGATTACTTACCACCAGTATGTTATCCTCATTGGCCTTTAATGATAGTTTAATAATATTTATTGGCAGGACAATATGGGTGCATAATTATAAGCAGTTTGTAGGGAAACTTTTATTACAAATTATTCAAAGCTCATCATACAACAATGTGCCAACAATTTTGCCTCTAGTTTGACATGAAACCATCACACTACACACTTCCCGATTAATTGTATGGTAGTGTTAAATGGGGTCTCGTAAACAAAATAATAAACCAATTCAAAAAATTCACATAAACTCAGTCTGCTGTTTATCTTTCCATTCAAATCATTAAAGTGAAAAAAATTGTTTCCTTTCTGAACCGAACGGGTGGTAGATAGCAGAATCGGCGGTAGATAGCATACTATAATAGCACCCAAATAACAATAATGCCCCAATATACAAGCCCACGGCCTAACAGAGAATCGCCACTTGAGGCTGGCGTGACGTCACAGTCAGAAAGCGGATCGAAAAGGACAGTTCTGTCCGCCTGTCCTTTTTATATTGGCCTTGGGTTAACTGACCTATTCTAGAATGTGCCTTATGGTTAACCCGCCTCGAGCCTTTCCGCTATTTTGCTTAAACATGACCGTCTTCCTTTCCGGTCTCTTCAAAATATCTGCTTCAGTAAGAACATTTCAAATGATGCTTTCAGTGCCATTAGGTCTGGTGGTTAATGTCATTATAATTGACACCACATTTACATTCGATAACAGTTGTGAGGTTTCTTAAAAGTCCATTGGAAGATGAAGAAAATACACAAATTAAGAAAATTTGCAACTTTGTTACTAGACGGGAAAACTTTTAATTTCAGTTATCTATACGAGTATATACATAATGATTAGAATAATTGTCTAATATTTAAGTCTCATTTTAACTTATAAAAATGATCGTTGGTAAGATATAAGTATAATTACCTTCGCCAACTTCATTGCGGCGAATGTTGTTTTGATAAGCGTTGTCTGTGTGTGAGTTTGCGATTCGCATAACTCAAAACATATTTGACCGGATCTAACGTAATTTGGTGGGATCGTTGACCATCATCCAAAGCCAATTTGATGAGATTTTGAGTGATTGGGGCAAAAGTCATGGTCGAGGTCACGGAAAGGTAAAAAATGAATCGCAAAACTAAAAAGTAATATTTGACCGGATCTAATGAAATTGGCGGGATGATTTGCTATGATCCAAAAGACAGTTTGATAAGATATTGATAGTGATAGGATCAAAAGTGAAAGTCAAGGTCACGAAAAGGTTAAAAGCATATCTCAAAACTTCAAAAAATATTTGACTGAATCTAATGAAATTTGTTAGGATGATTGGTCATGATCCATAGACAATTTGAAGAGATTTTGAGAATGATTGGGTCAAAAAGTCAAGGTCAACATCACGAAAAGGTGAAAAAGCGAATCCCAAACCACCAAAAAATATTTGACCTAATCTAATGATAATCGGAGGGACGGTTGGCCATGATCCAAAGAAAATTTGATGAGATTTTGAGTGTGATTGGGTCAAAAAGTCAAGATCAAGGTCAAGAAAAGGCAAAAAACGACTTCCAAAACTAAAAAAAAAATTTGCCTTTAAACTAATGAAATTTGGTGGGATGATTGGCAATGATCCAAAGACAATTTGATGAGAATTAGAGATTTATTGGTTCAAAAGTCAAAGTCAAGGTTATCAAAAGGCCAAAAACGAATCCAAAAACTCAAAAAGTATTTCACCAGATATAATAATATTCGTGGGGATGATTATCCAGGATCCAGAGACAATTTGAGGAGATTTTGATAGCAAATGGCTCAAAAGTCAAGGTCAAAATCACAAAAAAAAAAGTAGAAAACGAATCCAAAACCTCAGAAAAATATTCGACCGAAATGAAATTTGGTGGGATGACTGGCCATGATCTAAAGATAATTTGATGAGATTTTGAGAGTGATTAGGTCAAAAGTCAAGGTCAATGTCACGAAAAGGTAAAAAAAGAGTCTCCAAAACTCAAAAAAAACATTTGATCGAATCTCATGAAATTTGGTGGGATGATTGGCCATGATAAAAAGACAATTTTATGAGATTTTGAGAGTTATTGAGTCAAAAGTCAAGGTCAACGTTACGAAAAGGTAAAATATGAATTCCAAAACTCAAACAAATATTTGACCGAATCTAATGCAATTTTGTGGGATGATTGGCCATGATTCAAAGACAATTTGGTAAAATTTTGAGAGTGATTGGGTCAAAAGTCAAGTTCAAGGCCACAAAATGGTAAACAGTGAATCGCAGAATAAAAAAAAAGAAAAATGTTGGATTGAATCTAATGAAATTTGGTGGGATGATTGGC
>NC_090728.1:76198241-76208241 GCF_036898095.1 Palaemon carinicauda
GTGAGTTAGACTAAGGTTGAAACCAAATTGTTCCTACACGAATTAAAACTATTCCAACGAGGTGCAGCTCCAAAATAAATACTTGACCTCGGGTTTTTGAACCGTTAATAATATTAACAGGTTCAGTCATATACAAGAATTTTGAGTGTCAATTAGTCGCTCTGGGTTGACACGAAGTCACTGTGTCATGTGAAGAGTCCGATTGATGCTTTCTTTAAAGATCGTAATCTGCACAATTACGTCACATCTTTAAAGTGGGGGCCTGTCCGGGATGGATATATTTTTTTTTACTTAACCTTTGTTCATTTTCTTTTATGTTGGAATATAGTTTGTTTTAGCTTTTGCTAATTGCTCCGGAAACAGTTTTTGTTTCGGAGTTTCTTCGGTTTGTCGGAAATTTGATTTCGAAATCAGTGTGGTGATCTTTGATCTCGGTTGTTATGCAACCTGATTTGTTGTGTTCTGTTGATTTCATAGTGTAAAATTGGCTGACCAGAAGTCTTGATTTTTTTTTTTTTTTCTTTCTTCTTTTTTTCTTTTTTTTTATCAAGCAGCAGTAAGTACATTCAAGGTTCAAGGTTCAAGGTTCTATCGTTTCAGTCATGGGAGACGAAAATTCAGATAGAGTTTCTAGGTTCCTAGAGGAACCGAATGACTTTTTGTTAAGGCAACTCTTCCCAGCAGAGCTAATTGAAGTGAGCTCACGTGCAGATTATATCCAAAATGCAGATAGAAAACAACAGATTCTAGAGGCCTTAGAGAGAGAATTTAATAGGCGTCAGGAAGAGCGTGAGTTGGAGATAGCAATTGAAGATAGGGACGAAGATCACTCCATAACCCGAGAACACTCTGTTATGGGAGGAGCAGCAGCAGTGCCAATGTTACCATCAGCCATGTCATCAAGCCAGACTGCCTACCGAACTTCAAGTCCAGCTGAAGTTGAATCTCATGAAATAGTTCAGAGGTCAGAAGAGTCGTTGAGTACGAGAATGAAATTTAGAGCAGCTGAGCTCGAAATTGACTCACTGCGAGCTCAGTTGAGGAGACAAGGTCAGGATTCAAGACCCCCAAGGGCACAACCCATGGGAGGATTTTCAGAAAAAGATATGGCAGGACTCCTTCCATCCTATGATGAAAAGAATCCTGAAGGCTTCTTCCTGTCGTTTGAGAGAGTACTGAAAAGTCACCAGATCCCAGAGGACGCCTGGGCTCGCCTGTTGCCCATAAAGTTAACCGGGAAAGCAGTGGATGCGTACAATGCGGTATCCGACCCTGTTGCACACGATTATCGCCGGGTAAAGGCCTGGATCTTGAAAATTTTCGAACTTGTGCCTGAGGCTTATCGCCAGAAGTTCAGGAACTTGAGGAAAGGATCAGAAAACTATGCAGAATATTGGAGACAAATGAAGATTAGCCGTGACAGGTGGGTGGAGGCCTCTCTTGGAAATAACAAGACTTTCGACAGGATAATGGAGCTCATGGGATTAGAACAGTTTCTGCTAATGTTGCCACCAGCCACTCGGCAATATATCGAAGATCGACATATCACTGACCCTGATGAGGCTTCTATACTGGCAGATGAGTATACACTGAGGGAAAAGATCAGGGGCTCTTCTGGCTCAAGATGGTGCCCTCCTTCATTTCAGCCAAACCAGCCTTCCAGGCCATTTCGGGGTAATTGGAGCCCCAGGGGGCCGGCACCATCGTATCCTCCATCAGAGAAAGGAGTAGGCGGAAACCCTACACATGGCAGTGCTAAAAACACTGGAAGTAAGAACAATGGAGCCTACCCTTCGGCTCCCCAAGTAAGACAGTGTTCCTATTGTCACAAACTCGGACATGACGTTAGCTGCTGCTGGCTCAAGGGAAATTATGGACCAGGGGGAAAGAAGTTCTCTAATCAAAATCACAAGAGGGACGACCAAGCACTTAATGTTAATGAGGTTATGAGAAGACAGACATCATGCCAAGGGATGATGAAGAAGAGAGACATGGCCATAAGGCAAGGACAGGAAGCCTTCATTCATGTAGGATCTGTGTCTCTGCAGGACCAAGGTACCAAGCCTGTACAGATAAGGATTATGCGTGATACTGGAGCTGAGCAGACTGTCTTGCACAGAGCAGTCTTACCCTTCGATGAATCGTCCACCTTGGGAGAAAGTGTCATGGTTCGCTACATTAAGGGAAGAGAGGAATTGCCCTTATATGCAGTGACTTTAAGCTCTTCTTTTATTTCCGGTACATTTCCAGTTGCTTTGGTGGATGAGGAACCCATGCAAGGGGTACAGTTATTGTTAGGAAATGACATAGCTGGACAACGATGTTGCACAGCATCATGTCAAATTCATGCTGACAAGAATGAAGGGGAGGTGAAGATTGAACAAAATGAATATTCAGCATGTGCTATTACCCGTGCTAGTACCACTCAACAGAAAAAGGACAGAGATAATGTTCCTACCGGAGTGCTTGTGGGTACTTTTCCCCAAATGCTCAGGGGAGTGGTGCAGCCTGGTTTATTACGTTCAGAATACTCGAGGGAGTCGCTCATTGAGGCTCAGAAACAAGACTCAGAACTTGCAAGGATAAGGGATGAAGCTGGATCCCTGAGCGAACTCGAGGCTGAACCCTCTGGTTACTATTTAAAGGATGATGTCCTAATGCACAAATGGCGGCCTAAGAAAGTGCCTGCTGATGCTGAATGGACCATTCTATATCAGGTGGTAGTGCCACCACAGTATCGAGAGGAGATTTTAAGGTTGGCTCATGAACAACCAATGGGAGGACATTTAGGAGTACGCAAAACGCGCGAAAAAATTTCCCGGGAATTCTATTGGCCAAATTTGAACAGAGGAGTTGCAGAATATTGCCGTAGTTGTCACTCGTGCCAAGTGATAGGTAAAAAGGATCCAAATCATCGAAAGGCACCATTGCAACCCATCCCCGTGGTGGAAGAACCCTTCTCCAAGATCATCATGGACATTGTCGGACCTCTGCCAAAGACAAAGAAGGGAAACACCCATTTGTTGACGCTAATGTGTGCGTCGACGCGCTTCCCTGAAGCGTACCCGTTGCGGACAGCGACGAGTCCCAATGTGTCGCGGGCTCTGGTACAGTTCGTGACCACATTCGGGTTACCAAAGGTTATTCAAACTGACAGAGGTAGTGTCTTCATGTCGAAAATCTTTGAAGGCACCCTTAAGGAGTTAGGAGTGCAGCACATAATGTCCTCTGCTTATCACCCACAGTCTCAAGGTGCTTTGGAAAGGTTTCATGGCACGCTCAAAAATGCATTACGTGCATACTGTGAAGACCAGAAAACACGAGATTGGGACACAGGCGTGCCGTTCTTGTTGTTTGCTATCCGAGATTCATGGCAAGAATCTCTGGGGTTTTCCCCCTTCCAGCTGGTCTTTGGACATCAAGTGCGTGGACCTCTCAAACTTTTGAGGGAGATATGGACCCATGAGGAACAAAGTACTAATGTGCTAGACTATGTGGTGAAGTTCCGACAACGCTTGCACGAGGTCTGCCAATTGGCTCATGAAGAAATGAAGAAGTCTCAAGAAAAAATGAAAGCCTGGTATGACCAAGCAAACAGGACAGAAGCACGACAATTCCAAGTGGGAGATGATGTGCTCATCTTTCTACCTGTGCCTGGTAGTCCCTTAGCGGCCAAGTACCAGGGGCCATATAAGGTCGTGAAGAAGCTCAGCGAATTGGATTATGTGGTAGGGACACCGGACCGAAGAAAGGAACACCAGGTGTGTCACGTCAACATGATGAAACCATATGTTGTTCGGAATACCAGTGGTAATGCCACTGCCCAAAACCCATCACCAGTCACTGGGCCTGTTCATGTATCAGTAATAAGGAGACAGGTACAGCAAACAGAAGAGGAGGAAGAACAGAACCCTCAAGGTGAAGAAGAGGAGGAAGAACAGGATACTTCTGGGGAAGAAGAGGAAAAAACCAGTTTCAAGGGCATGCCACTCGAAGCCCGACTTAAGAATTCGGAGGTTCTCAGAGACTTCAAGACCAAGGTCTCTCACCTAGCTCCCCAGCAGCAAGAGGATGTCCAAGCTTTAGTGGAAGAGTACGCAGTGCTGTTTCCTGATGTTCCCAGCCGGACAAATGTAATGGAGCATGATGTGGACGTGGGAGATGCACGCCCGGTCCGTCAACACGCGTACAGAGTATCACCAAAGAAGAGAGAACTGCTTGGGAAAGAAATTGATTACATGCTCGAGCATGGGATTATTAGGAAGAGTTCCTCACAGTGGAGTTCACCGTGTGTGTTAGTGGAAAAGCCTGATGGTGGAGTCAGATTCTGTACTGACTATAGGAAGGTGAACAACGTCACAAAGCCAGATTCTTTTCCCTTGCCACGTATTGATGACTGCGTGGATACCATCGGGAATGCTAGATATATCACCAAGTGTGATTTGTTGAAGGGATATTGGTGTGTTCCGCTCACTGAGAGAGCCAAAAGGGTTTCAGCTTTTGTAACACCTCAAGGATTATTTGAATATAATGTGATGCCCTTTGGGATGAGAAATGCTCCTGCGACATTCCAGCGGATGATCAACAGTCTGGTACAGGACATAGAAGGTGTTGTCGCATATATGGATGACATTGTTATCTACAGTGACTCTTGGAAAGAACACCTGAAGAGACTAAAAGCCCTTTTCCAGAGTTTAGCAGAGGCCAACTTGACAATCAACCTCTCCAAGTGTGACTTTGGACAGGCGACAGTCACCTACTTGGGTCATATAGTAGGTCGAGGATCTGTTCGCCCAGTACAGGCAAAGGTTGAGAGCATTCAACAATTTCCAGTCCCGCAAAGCCGCCGAGCATTGCGTCGGTTCTTGGGAATGACCGGCTATTACAGAAAGTTCTGTGAGAACTACTCTACCATTGCTTTGCCTCTCACTAATCTTCTCAAGAAGAATAACAAGTATGTTTGGTCTAACCATTGTCAAGACGCATTTGACTCCCTGAAGAGGTTGCTAAGTCTATCACCGGTGCTGAAAGCACCAGATTTTGACAGAGAATTTGAAGTAGCAGTAGATGCCAGTGATCATGGGGCTGGTGCAGTCTTATTGCAGGAAGATGATCAAAACATGAAACACCCTGTGGCATACTTCTCTAAGAAATTTAACCGGCATGAAAAGAACTATGCCACTGTAGAAAAGGAGCTATTGGCTTTAGTACTTGCCGTAGAACATTTCTCTATTTACCTTCAATCTAATTCATTGCCCACTAACATCTTTACAGATCACAATCCCTTAACATTCTTGCATGCAATGAAAAACAAGAACCGCAGACTACTCAAATGGAGTCTACGGCTACAAGAAGTAAATTTGAACATTTTGCATATTCCAGGGACTCAGAACATTCTAGCAGACTGTCTTTCAAGGATGAATTAGAGTTGGGGTGTATGAAAGTAATTTGGGAATAGTTATAACTGTCATTTGATTATTTTTTTTTTTGCTTCCAGTTTTTTTTGTTTGTTAGTTGTAATTTCACCTTTTTTCGTGAGAGCCAAGCTGTGAGTTCAGTTACAGATTAGATGGGAGACGATTTCCTTTTCATTGAGCAGGAAATCTTTTTTTTTAAGGGGGGAAGTGTGAAGTCCTGTGCGAGGGAGTTCTACCCTCCATAGGACAACTTAACAGTCATAATTCTTTTAGTTTGTTTTTCTTGGTAAAAGCTTGCTCTCATGGATTTTCCTCGTCTATGTAACTTAAGACAAGGCCTCAACTAACAAAGGAGGTCTTGTCTACATTACACAGGCCTATACAGGCTCTTAAATTGTCAGGCACTTGACTTTCCCCCTCTTCCCAGGTCAACCACAAGAGATACGCCAGATGTGAGAATAAAGGTTCTCATAGACCGGGGCATCGAAGTCCACAAAGAAGAAGACCCCTGGTCATGATTGGCCAACACGCGGAAAAATAAGGAGGGGTCACAAGATGTCATTGGCCCTCAAAAGATGAAGACCGCCCCTGGAAGTCAAGATTACCCAATCAAGAGAAAAAAGGGGATGGCCCAAAAAAATCTTCACTGCGGAGCCTAAGGCTGTGAGGGGAGAAGAAACCAGTTCCAGTCCGGAGGCCATACAAGAAACAACTCTTCCCAGCAGCCAGTGCCTGCATCCCCCAGGACAGGCTCTCTCCCCCCCCCCCCCCCTGAAACCTCCAAGAGGCTCGAACTCCGTCTGAGTCAAAGAACACCCTCAGGACGAAAAAGGGAACCATCTGCGTTGACGTCCAAAGAACACTTGATGTGCCGAAGTTTTTTTAAGATAAGTACTGACACCTGTGCGAGGGAGAATAATTAAGTGCCAAAAGTTGAAAAGGGTTGCATGGATGGGAATTCCAAGGGAGTGAAGCTGAGGGATAATTGTGGGGATTAGTTTCTCGTAATAATGTGATACCCTCTTCGCAACCAACATCATTTTGTTTTTTCTTGTCTTATGTTACAAGTTTTCTTATGTCAAGTAATAACAGTTTCTTTTTTTTTTGTTGTATAAAAAGTGAAGTGCGAAGTGAGGGTTTTTTCTTTTGTTGTCGGGGGCACATAGACAGATTGCCAACATTATTTTCATTTGTTTACGGGATCACCCGTGCACTTTTCTTACAATAATTATTCATTTGACATTTATGTTCTGCAGTTTATTTTACCGAGTGATTTCGGAAAATAGAAATTAAGTGATACCTTCTTTCTTTTATTGTTATTTGTGCATCTGAATGTATTTGGATTGCTAGAGAGAATTAAGCTTAGTTTTGTCTTTTCGTTTTTTTTTTTTTACTGTAATCATTTCTCGATTTATTAACCATAAACTCGAAAACACTTTTTGCTTTATTGGTCAATTGTAAGTTATCTCCTTAAGAGGTTTACGATCATTTCTTTTTTTTTGTTTGACTTAAAAATTAAAAACTATTGTATTTCGATTATTACAACAGAGTTTTCTTTTGTCCGTGAGTTAGACTAAGGTTGAAACCAAATTGTTCCTACACGAATTAAAACTATTCCAACGAGGTGCAGCTCCAAAATAAATACTTGACCTCGGGTTTTTGAACCGTTAATAATATTAACAGGTTCAGTCATATACAAGAATTTTGAGTGTCAATTAGTCGCTCTGGGTTGACACGAAGTCACTGTGTCATGTGAAGAGTCCGATTGATGCTTTCTTTAAAGATCGTAATCTGCACAATTACGTCACAATATACATATATATATATATATATATATATATATATATATATATATATATATATATATATATATATATATATATATATATACACAAATATATGTATATATATACATGTATGTATGTATGTATGTATGTATATATATGTACATATGTATATATATATATATATATATATATATATATATATATATATATATATATATATATATGTGTGTGTGTGTGTGTGTGTGTGTGTGTGTGTGTCATCATCACCAGCCGTTACAAAGACCACAGTTCACCAATCCACCGTCTTATCTACCTTCTCCTGCTTCTATTGCAATCGCTAGGAAACTATTCCGTTTTTCTTAATGTCCATCTATTATCTGTCATTCTCTTTATATGTATTCTCCATGTCCGTATCCTTTTCTTACAAGTTATTAGAATATCCTGTAGTTTAGTTTGCTGTGGCCCTTCCGACCAGACATGGGTTCATTGCAAATTTACAGCCTGTAATAAAAACATCTAAAAGGAACAATAGCTCGTGCTGCTGTAATTTGAGATTCATCACGAACTTATCATTTTCTCTGAAAAGAGCAGAACAGTCAATTACACACTTGGAATCTAAATTTGAAATTCTTGTTGTTACTTGGCCTGCATCATTATAAAATTTTAGTCAAGTTTTTCATCTATTATTATTATTATTATTATTATTATTATTATTATTACTATCATTATTACTTGTTTAGCTACACCTCTAGTTGGAACAAAAAGATGCTATAAGGACAAGGGCTTTAACACGGAAAAATAGCTCAGTGAGAAAAGAAAATAAGGAAATAAATAAACTAAGAGAGATGCAATGAACAATTAAAATATTTTAAGAACAGTAACATTAAAATAAATCTTTCATATATAAACTATAAAAAAACTTGACGAAAAAACAAGAGGAAGAGAAAGAAGATAGAATAGTGTGCCTGAGTGTATCCTCAAGCAAGAGATTACTACCCCAAGACAGTGGAAGACCATGGAACAGAGAACTAAGGAGCAATGGTTTGATTTTGGAGTGTCCTCTTAGAAGAGCTGCTTACCATATCTAAAGAGTCTCTTCTACCCTTACTAAGAGGAAAGTAGCCACTGAACAATCACAGTACAGTAGTTAACCCCTTGAGCGGAGAAGAGTTGTTTATTAATCTCAGTGTTGGCAGGTGTATGAGGTCAGAGGAGAATGTGGAAAGATTAGGCCAGACTATTCGGTATGTGTTTCAACAAAGGAGAAATGAGCCATAACCAGAGAGAAGGATCCAATGTAGTACGTCTAGCCAGTCAAAGGAGCCAATAACTCCCTGGTAGTAGTCTCTTTTGATGAAGATGAAACGACCAAGAGAAGAGGAGGAGGAGGAGATAACGACGATATACTGTACTTAGAGTAAACGTAAAATATAATCATTTCTGACGCAGAATCAAGCGGTTTGCTTGTAGGTTAACACATTTTTCACACAGTAGTATTTATCTTTCGTTTTCCAACTGTTTAACCCTTCAAAGAATCCATTTCTACCTAAACCTTTTTTTTCGCCTAATAATGAAACCTAAATTAAATCACTGGAGACATTTCCCAATCTTCTCTTATATTTTTGGACGTGACAAGGTCAATATAATTCACACATAAATCTGACATCCAGTAACGAGTAATGAACAGGATACGGGTACAGTGGCACCCGATATCGCTTTTCACTCCCAATTGTCAAAGATGATCTCATTCAAGTAGCTAGAGGACGATGGTTGGAACTTGTGAGACTATGGTGGTTTTTCATTCAAAGGGAAAGTTTTTGTGTAAATAACTAGCCCTCATTTAATGATACATACTCTTCATTTATTTGTAACTGTATCCATATTATTCAGTCTTTAATTTGTATATTTGTGACCCTGGTGGGATAAAACATCTGGGTAATACTTTAATAGCGAAAGAGTCTGTTGATCAATATATGTCAAGTTGTACATCACCTCTAAATCAACTAATATCAAAATTTTGAATTCACGGAGTAAACCTTTACTAAATATTTTCATAGGTCAATAAATCGGTAATTTATCATAGACCCGTTTTGATTCACTGATAAATTTTGTCTCAATAGTAAAATTATTATAAAAGCCTGTGCATTATTCCTAAAACTTCATTTGACTCAATTTCCTGACATTGTGTATTTCTGTCAAAGTTGCATGCATGCCTGATGGGACATCGAGTTTTAAATCCCAGACTGGGTGCATTTCAATCGATCAAGATTGTTTTCCTGAATCCGTCCACTACGAGGCCATAGTGGGTCATTCACCCCCATTCTATGAGCCTGTTTTGATGTCTGTACAGTCTTGCCAACGACTCTGCATGTAGTTACTGTAGTACATCGTCCTTAGAGGGAATGTTGGCCGTGTCATGCAGAGAGGCATTAGCCATTGTCTCCCTTCATAGGCCTCTCATTTATTTTCATCTAATTGCTTTGAGTGGAGCCAAAACAAGACGAAACGTTAATCATATCTTAGCAACTAACGCCGGCAATATTCACTTAAGGAAAAAAAGTCAAAATTTTTGTGCTTCCCAACTTTTGGCGACCATGAAAAGGCATTTGAAGCCTTAATATTCTAATAGAAGATTTAGTCACGGATGTAGGGAAATGTTGAGTAGGACTTAACTGAAGAAAAGGAAAAACAAAAAGCAAGAGAAGAGGGAACCTGTAGCGGGTCGTTGCCACGCAACTTGGTTACTTGAATCGTCATGACAGTTACTACTACACTAGACTACGTGAGCGTCTGGCG
>NC_090728.1:76210741-76220741 GCF_036898095.1 Palaemon carinicauda
TATTTCATTTTAATTGTTAATTATTTCTTTTGTAGTTTCCTTATTTCTTTTCCTCACTGGGCTAAATAGCCCTTGGGCTTATAGCTCCCTCTCTTCCAACTAGGATTGTAGCTTCGCAAGAAATAATAATAATAATAATAATAATAATACAAGTGTAGTGTGTTAATGTAAGTACTTTGTCATATAAATTTTAGTAACTGGCCCTGTGAGATTTAAGTTGAACAGTGAAGTGTATTTATTTTACTTAACTGCTTGGTAACCTCGTGTGATCCAAAGGACGTAAGAGTAACATTTACATTTATGTAAATTTCATTTAGTGTTTAATCATTAGAGTGTTTAAGTGTTAACTCTTTTCATTAATTATCAAAATTAAATATTTTTGTAAAATTGAATTTCCAGTGAAACAAGTGATTGTATAATTTTCATGGTGTGTTAAAAGTGTACACTAACAGAGTTAAGGATAACAGTAATAATTAGCAATTAAGGAAAATATAAATATATTTCTCAGTTCTCACTGAATATATGATTAATTTTACGAAATACTATACAGCAACCCATAAGTTTTCCTACTAACATGACGTCATCACTTACAAGTATAGAATGCCTAAAACACAATTACAAAGCAAGGATTGTGTAATAACTCGCTACCACATAAAGTTTTCACAATCCTCCGTACTATTTATTTTAAAGCCCGTTTGGTAGAAGAGTAAAAAAGTGGCAAACCAACAATTATATATGTGTACACGCTCGGTGATCTCTCTCTCTCTCTCTCTCTCTCTCTCTCTCTCTCTCTCTCTCTCTATTTATATATATATATATATATATATATATATATATATATATATATATATATATATATATATATATATATATATATATATATATACACACTACTTTTGGATGGTCTACGTCAGCCTGTTCAAAGCGGAGCTGCCCGCTAGGAAGATGATACCCAATGAAACCATGTGCGCGATACTACGTCATTTTAACAGCAGCTCCTTCAGCTCCTTTAGGCAACACCGGTCGTTGGAACACTGTTGACTCTTTACCTGGCTTTTCAAGCCTTATTTGGTCAAGTATACTAAACATGGCGAACTCTTGTTCTCTTCATAGGGAATCTTTGTATCACTATTATACTTGAAACTAGTTTACGGAAGATGGTCTCTCTCTCTCTCTCTCTCTCTCTCTCTCTCTCTCTCTCTCTCTCTCTCTCTCTCTCTCTCAACGTAGTATCCAGAGTACTGCTCGATGACTCAGCCCAAAATCAATAAGGCTGTCTGACTCACATCAGACTCACATCCTTCCGACGGAGATTGATTTCGTAATTTTGTTTGTTTGCTGCAACTTAGATCTCTCTTCATGCGATCCTATTTGATATTTGAGGTCTTATAATAGGTCAAATAATAGATTATCGTGAAAAAGGATCGTAACTCCAACTTACCGAATCTTAATCAAAATAACCACCATTTTATTATTATTATTATTATTATTATTATTATTATTATTATTATTATTATTATTATTATTGCTGTTGTTATCAATGAAAAAGAGAGGAAAAAGATGATGATAAATTGGATGGGAAGAAGAAAAATTTCGTATCAGTTCTGATGGACCTAAACTGTTCTCCTCGACTCCTCAAGTTAACAATGATAACAATAATGATAGAACTGGTTTCTCGGCCGTTGAGAGACAGTACTACATTGGATCCTCTCTGGTTACGGTTCACTTTCCCTTTGCCTACACATACACCGAATAGTCTGGCCCATTCTTTACAAATTCTCCTCTGTTCATACAACTGACAGCACTGAGATTACCAAACAATTTGTCTTCGGCCATGAGGTTAACTACTGCACTGTAATTGTTCAGTGGCCACTTTCCTCTTGGTAAGTGTAGAAAAGACTCTTTCGCTATGGTAAGCAGCTCTTTTAGGAGGACACTCCAAAATCAAACCATTGTTCTCTAGTCTTGGGTAGTGCAATAGCCTCTGTACCATGGTCTTCCACTGACTTGGGTTAGAGTTCTCTTGCTTGAAGGCAAACTTGGGCACACTATTCTATCTAATTCCTCTTCCTCTTGTTTTGTTAAAATTTTTATAGTTTATATAGGAAATAATTATTTTAATGCTGTTACTGTTCTTAAAATATTTTATTTTTTCCTTGTTCCCTTTCCTCACTGGTTTATTTTCCTTTTGGGGCCCCTGGGCTTATAGCATCCTTCTTTTCCAAGTCTGGTTGCAGCTTAGCAAGTATTAATAGTAATAATAATAATAATAATGATAATAATAAATATCCTGGAACCGCAGGGTTACTTCTAAATAAGAGTTAGTTCATCACACATTCCGTAATTGAAGAGGTTCTTTGGGAACATACAGTTTTTCTTTTTAAACGATGAATTTTTTAGAAGAATAATAGAAAGAATTTTCTTCATCATTACTATTATAGTGGTTATGAATATGATTATAATTTCCTGACTAGCAATGCAAACATTTGCTACAACCATATTATTATTATTATTATTATTATTATTATTATTATTATTTGCTAAACTACAACCCTAGTTGAAAAAGCAGGATGCTATAAGCCACAGGGGCTCCAACAGGAAAATAACTCAGTGATGAAAGGAAAACAGGAAAAATAAAATATTTTAAGAACAATAACTTTAAAAACTTTAACGAAACAAGATTAAGAGCAATAAGATAGAATAGTGTGCCCGAGTGTACCCTCAAGCAAGAAAACTCTAACCCATGACAGTGAAAGGCTATGGCACTACCCAAGACTAGAGAACAATGGTTTGATTTTGGAGTGTCCCTCTCCTAGTAGAGCTGCTTACCATAGCTAAAGAGTCTCTACTACCTTTATCAAGAGGAAAATGGCCACTGAACAATTACAGTGCAGTAGTTAACCCCTTGAGTGAAGAAGGATGGTTTGGTGATCTCAGCGTTGTCAGGTGTATGAGGATAGAGGAGAATCTCTAAAGAATAGATCAGACCATTCGGTGTATGTGAAGGCAAAAGGAAAATTAACTGTAACCAGAGAGAAGGTTCCAATGTAGTCCTGTCTAGCTAGTCAAAGGACTCTATAACTCTCTAGCGGTAGTATCTCAACGGGTGGCTGGATAAACTCTGGTTAGCTATGATCGAACATTTCCCTGCGTTCCTTACCTGCATTAATACATAACAATGCAGACTGCAAGGAAAGAAAATATATATTAAGGTAACTGTCGAAAGTTATCGGAGAAACGTCTCTAGATTTGTTCAGGAGACAGGTTTGGGGAAAGAGCTGCAGGAGATCATTTGAATGATAACTACTTTTTCTCACAATGAAACATGTGACCGATTATTCAATCATGAATTATAATTGGCAGAAAACAATTTTTCTTTCGTTCTTCTTTTACAGGCACTCCTAACATTATAATGGTCGTATTTTCAATATTTTATATATTTCTAATTCAAATGTTAAAATATTCGTCAGACACACAGGCATATATATATATATATATATATATATATATATATATATATATATATATATATATATATATATATATATATATATATATTTATATATATATATATATATATATATATATATATGTGTGTGTGTGTGTGTGTACACAACTCCCAGACGGCAGTATATATGAACACCGAATATCCAAAGGTCTCTTTACATAACTCAAAACAAAACTAGGTGATTACTTTACGTAAATTATTCTAAAACCAACCTCTTACTTTGGTTCTTAGTCAGGGGATACGAGCAAATTACTGAGAAAAAATATTGGTGATCGGAATAATATACACTTGAAAAGAAATAAATATATTCTTTAAAAAGTTATAACAATTCAAAAGAATGAACAACAAAAATAAATCACTCAAAATTGGAAACAGAACTAGACCTGACACTAAGACAAAAAGAAAGACACTCTATAGAATTTATACAAAGACTTGTTTCACTGGAAATTAATTTATGAAAAATATTTAATCTTGACAATTAATAAGAAAAGTTAACACTAAACATTCTAGTGATCAGACAATAATGAAATTTACATAAATATAACTACTATACTTACGTCTTTTGGTTCACATGAGGTTACAAAACTGTTAAGCAATATTTTTAATGCACTTCGCAGTTTTACCTAAATCTCACAGGTCCAGTTACAAAAATTTATGTTAAAATGTACATAAATTAACACACTACACATTCAACTAATCACCAAATAATATCACCAACGTTTGAATAACACTATACGCGTTATACATTGGTTAGAAATCACTTATTCACGTTCGAGAGAAAAACACTTTACACACTTGAGAGGAGAGAGGGCTAGCGAACGTTGGCTCTTTCAAAGGGATAGGCTGAATCTCTCCTGCTGCTTATGCATTGCTAGGTCCTTTATATATTGACATAATTCATCTAAAAAATTTCTAGTAAACCGTTCTCGTGGCAAGGGGGTATTTCTCTAGTGGCGTAAGGTAGCCAACGTAGTAATTTGAATAAGGGGTAATAACCTTGCTTGCAAAGCAACCCTCTCTCAGCTAACCTCTCGTAACTTTGAAAAAAAAATATAAAAGTAACTAGAATTTTCATGTCTTTTCTAACCTCCTGAAAACATAAAAATTGACTTAATCCCTCGTGTTCATACTTCATGCCTCATACAGCATACATAAAGATAACATAAGACTCCATAACAAAACTACGTGAAAAAAAAGTTAATTCTTTAAAATAACGTAAGTTTACACATACGAAACTGAATGAAAAGCAGTTAAATGAATGACGAAAGTCTTATGTAATTTACATACATTACTTAATCCTATGCGAGTAGAATTCACCTTACGAGCTGGCTATACATCTCTTGAATACACAAATAAAGTACATGAATAAAATATTCTATTTTCATGATGACCAGCTTCGTGAGAATATATATATATATATATATATATATATATATATATGTATGTATATGTATATATATATATACATATATATATATATATATATATATATATATATATATATATATACATATATATATATATATATATATATATATATATATATATATATATATATATATATGTATATTTTTATATTTATATATATATATATATATATATATATATATATATATATATATGTATATATATATACATATACATACATATATATATATATATATATATATATATATATATATATATATATATATATATATGTTATCAAGACTAGCGAATTACGTAAATTTCCGAGCTCCCAAACTCACCTGCTTTATGTTACATAATCTGATACACAAGAGAAAAAACTCCGAGCTCTGAGAATAATACGCAACTCAAAGACGATAATATATAAATGAACACTGAATATCTAAAGGTCTCTTTACATTACACTCAAAACAAATTGGGTGATTACTTTACTTTTAACGGGAAACATTCTTAAATCAACCTCTCACTTGGGTTCTTAGCAAGAGGATACAAGCAAAGCTCTGAAATGATTATTGGTGATCAAAATGATACACACTTTACAAAAAAAATATATATTTAAAAAAAAACAACAATTTAACAGTAATAGGCTACCAAAAATAAATCACTCGAAATTTAAACCCAAACTAGACCTTAGACTAAGACAAAATGACACTTTAAAATTTTTTTAAATCACTTGTTTCACTAGAAATTAACTTATGAAAATATTTAATTTTGACAATGTAAAAAGTTGATACTATAAATAATAAATCAAATTCTCACTTTTCATATAGTAACTGTTACTCTTATGTCCTCTGAGCTCCCAGAAGGTTACCGAATGGTTAAGCAAAAATATTACAATTCTCTTTTTAACCAAATCTCACAGGGCCAGTCTCAGTCATTTCCCTGAGGGCAAGCGAAACCCTTTGGTCCCCCAACGGTTGTTGCGAGAGCTGAAAAAGCTTTGCTACACGAGTCACTCCGGGGTTACCAATGTGACGGTGCCGAGAGAAAGGTTGTGAACTCAAAAGCAATGTGAAAGCAACTGAGTTAATTTATTATGGAACACTCTCCTTTATATACAAAACCTCAAGGCAACAGGAAATTGCATGTTCGAGAAAATGACAATGTTACATAGGCGACACGCAGACATGTTTATTCTGGTTCTTTTTAGTGCGAGGGAAGAGCGAAGATACAAGCATAATATATACAAAAGGAATTATGTACAATTGTGTGACACACGGTTGGTACAATCCTAACAAAACTCAAAGTATGATTGTAAGTAGGTCAAGGACAGTGGGATCTAAGTATTGATAATGTTCATTTAACTTTGTATGACTCTTTTAAAATTTTAAGGGTGATTCTCTATAGCAAATTTACTTTTGAGAAACAAATTAGGTCTGAGTCTTCTTCAATTGCACAAAAAAATTGACTTATTGAGAAAGTCTTTCAAGATTTTTGGTGATCAATCTACTTTGAAGAAGTGTTTTAATTTTTTCATTCTACCTTGTTTTGAGTATTGTTCTTCTGTCTGGTCTTCAGCTGCTGATTCTCATCTGAATTTGTTGGATAGAAACTTACGGTCTATTAAATTTTTTATTCCTGATCTAGATATTAATCTTTGGGACCGTCGTTCAATTAGTTCATTATGCATGTTGCATAAGATTATTCATAACTCTGACCATCTTTACATTCAGATCTTCCTGGACAATTCCATCTTATTCGTAATACTAGGCAGGCAGTTAAATCTAATAGCCAGGTCTTCTCCATCATGAGGCTCAATACTACACAGTATTCTAAAAGTTTTATTACAGCTGTTACCAAGTTGTAGAATGATCTTCCTAATTGGGTGATTGAATCAGTAGAACTTCAAAAGTTCAAAGTTGCAGCAAATGTTTTTATGTTGAACAGGCTGACATAAGTCTTTTTATAGTTTATATATGAAATATCTGTTTTGACGTTGTTACTGTTTTTAGAATGATTTATTGTTAATTTGTTCTCATCATATATTTATTTCCTCATTTCCTTTCATCACGGGGCTATTTTTCCCTATTGGAGCCCTTGGGCTTATAGCATCTTGCTTTTCCAACTAGGGTTGTAGCTTGGCTAATAATAATGATAATAATAATAATTATAATAATAATAAAAATAATAATAATAATAATAATAATAAGAATAATAATAATATTATGGCAACCCTCCCCAGCCTGCTCCGCCCACCCACCGTTCTCGCAAATAGAAAAAGATAATATGTAAATAGATACACACACACATGTATATATATATATATATATATATATATATATATATATATATATATATATATATATATATATATATATATATATATATATATGTACATGCACACACATACATATACATACATATATATATATATATATATATATATATATATATATATATATATATATATATATATATTATAATGTTTGCATCCCTGGTTTAAGCACCCAAAATATATTATAGGATTATGACTCCCAAACTTTGGGTATTAACAAAATAGACTACACTATGGCTCGTGACTAGGAACCAAACATATAATATGATATACACTAATAACCTCTCGAATTCCAAGTTACCTTGTTTGCTTTTACATTATAACTGTTACACTTTAAAACATTAATACCTGAATTCTGAGAACGTTAAATAACTCCCAGAAAGCAATATATAAAACTGAGTATCCAAAGGTCTCTTAAGCACACTCAGAACTAAACTGGGTAATTACCTTCAAGTATTGATTTCACTTATTTAACTCTCACTGTGGTTTTTAACAGAAATCGAGCGGAATCGGGTCTTAAATAGTGATGATTGGAATAATACACTCGTTGCAAAAATAAATCTATTTTATATAAATTACAACACTTACAAATATTTCACACAATAATTAACTGGAAAAAAATATTAAGTCTGAAAAAAAAGACCATACCAACACTCACCCTAATACAGTGAGTTAAAAAATTACCTTTCTCTCTTGCGTGACACACAATTTGCTTTGGGGCACAGTCACTTAGGAGAGGACACACTAGAACGCACTGAACACTTTCAATAAGTCACTGGGTTTCGTGTTGGGAAGGCTGTGGTTCTAACTCGATCTCTATGTCTGTCTGTCTGTCTCTCTCTGACCCAACCTTGGGTCCTTAGATAACAAATTTTGCGAATACCAGAAGCTTCGAACTTGTTTGCGAAGCGTGGGGGTTGTACCAAACGTCAAAGTGCCAAATATCACTCTCCCACTTGCTTTGTACGCTACGCCAAACGGCTTTCCCAGTCAGCTAGGTCCGCCCACCCATTTCCACGAAATAAAAAAAGGATAAGATAACATCCTCTTACCGGCATTTCACGAACATTCGAAAAAGCGTGGTAAAGAACATTCCAAAACACGTTACTGAACATTCTCTCTCTAACATGACGCAATACATCATAAAATATAAAGCCCTTGTTCCTATCTCGCATGAATCCTACAAAACTATCAAATAGACTACGTAAGTCTTCTTAGCAAACATACGTGAAAAAAAATATTAATTCAAAAAAAAAAAATACATGAATTACATATCTTAACTTGAATAAAGAATATTATGAAATTCACGGCGAAAGTCTTACGTAATTTACATAAAATATTTATATCTACATAAGAGGGGCTCATTTTACAGGCTGGGTATCATCTCTTCATGCACTAATGGAAACAGTATAAATAGATATAAATGAAATTATCAATAAACTACAATATTCATTCTACACTAGACCAGCTTCATAAGAATGTATGTATGTATCTATCTATCTATCTATCTATATATATATATATATATATATATATATATATATATATATATATATATATAAATATATATTAATATATATATATATATATACATATATATATTCATTGATGTATAAATTTATGTTTGCATTAATATATATATATATATATATATATATATACATATATATATATATATATATATATATATATATATATATATATATATATATATGCGTAAAAATCACAGGAAAACGTGATGCTCAGATACAGAAGAACCACAGGGAAAATGAAAATAGGAAATATACTCTTAAGTCCTGACTAGTTTCGTGATACTTCTTCAGTCCTCTGAAGAAGTATCACGAAACTAGTCAGGACTTAAGCGTATATTTCGTATTTTCATTTTCCCTGTCGTTCTTCTGCATATATATATATATATATATATATATATATATATATATATATATATATATATATATATATTCATTCAGTTACATATAAGCAAAGAAGACCCATGTACTTGACGCCCCTAAAATGAATCATAGATGTCGGTTATGACTCATGAATGCAATAGCGCCTCAGACTGAGTCAACGGACTGCACAGGAAGGAAGCACTCCAAATGCATAATCGTAATGGAAAAAAATGCCCCCACCCCCCCAAAAAAAAATTGTTTGCTGAGCTCAGAAAGATAAGAGCATGTCTTCGAATATTCATTTTGCGAGTCCTGACGGTGCCTCGTTATCCTTGAAATTAGGGTTTTCATCTTACCTTCCAAACCAGGCAATATCAATGCTCTCTCTCTCTCTCTCTCTCTCTCTCTCTCTCTCTCTCTCTCTCTCTCTCTCTCTCTCTTAGTATTAGAACAAACACTCACTATATATCTTGCACGTTTTCTCATACTCAATCTCTTGAACGCGTCTCAGCCCATATTTCAGTCTCAGCATTCATCAACAGCTAGACCTTTGCCGTTTTTGACACTTAAATTTAATTTTTTTTTTTATGGGTGTGCATCATTCAGTGGTTTTCATTGAAATCACATAAAAATACCTCTGGATCAAAAAGGAAAGTAACATGGAAAATAATATATAATTATGATAATGATAATGATGAAGATAATGATAGGATAAAGAAGAAGAATCATATCTATGCAGTACTATTTTTTTCCTCTAAAAATGCGCTTCCTTGATAATCGTCCTCTTGCATTTCTCATTTCCTTTACTTAGTTTCAAGTGACTCACTTCTACTCATGTTGTGGCTTCCAGAGTCAGAA